>NW_026647642.1:0-47500 GCF_950295315.1 Erinaceus europaeus | reverse complement strand
AGAGGAAGGCATTGGAATCCCTGCAGACCAGGGCTCTGCTGGTGGATGTGGGGAGCTGATGCAGGCATCCTGAGCCCCTGAGAACCAAAGAGATGAATGAGTTTCTTTTTTTTTTTCTTTTTTGCTCCAGAAACTAACTCTCTCTCACCCACACTTCTTTTTCTCTTCCCCCCTGCAGTTTTGAAACCTGAGTCTTAGCTCAGAGTTGATGCTCTTTTCCTTGCTCAGCTGGGTTCCTGACTCTTGGAATATTAATCTGGGGGAGCTGCTGGCAAACCAATAATTGTCACCCACTAACAAACTCTTGGTTGGCCTAGTGATGCTTAAAGAGGGATGTTTACTTGTGGTTGCTGGGGGTGGGTGGAGTAGACAGAGCAGCCTACCTCCTGCCCCCTAATAAAAGGTAGAGGGGGAGGGGAGCCTTTCTTCTGACATCTTCATTTGATGCAGGGACCCCACCAGGTCTTGGCCTGGAATACTAGCCCCAAGTATATTTGCTAATACTTCTGAAAATCACCCAATGGGGAAACCTCACACAAATCCTGCCCCTCTCCTATTCTGTGTGCAGATGCTAAGTGCTTGATTGCCCTCCCTTAGCCCAGACCCTGTCCATACTTCTCCCCCTGCCTTTTCTTCACCTATACACGCTTGCATTCTTTGCTTCTGATACACTATTAAAATGCATCTTAAGAATGTTCAGATGCAAAACATGTATATATAGCATAGGTTAAAAACAAACAAACAGTAACCATCCAGGTTTCAGAGCAGCCCCCTTATCCCTGGAGGAGAGATAGGGGTCTTCCCCAGAGGAGTTCTTACTGCCCAGTGGCCATATCTCTCAGCGGGACAGGCAGGTATCCCTGGAGAGGCTCAATCTGGTAAACCAATTTCAGACTCCCAGTCTTGCCGCAAATGGATTCATTTGAACTCTGATATAAAATCTTGTGTTTATTTAACCCCTGTAAACTGATCGCCTTTGTCTTCCCAGACTGGCTAGGCAGCTAAAGACTCACATTCCTTCCGCTCTTAATAAAACTTCATATTTTTTCCTCTGTATTCATAAATTTAATTACATTCAGTCCCATTTAATCTACATCACTTTGCCAAACATTTGCTAGATTAAGCTCACTCCCTCTTCTAAAACACACACACACACACACACACACACACACATACACACCCACCATGGAATATAACCAGACTCTTCAGTTGAGAATACATACACTGAACATTTATTTTGCCAGTTTTAGCCTCAAGAAATTATCTTGTTATCATTTCCTTTTTCTGACCAGGAGATAGTTAAGAGATAAATTAACAGAGATCTTGTTCTTCCGCAGATAATAGATTTACATTTTTAAAAGCTTACGTTTGTCCAATCTGATCTTTTAAAAGAAAAACAAAAACCAGGGTGCGTGGTTGTACACCTGGTAGAGTGCACATGTCCCCATCTTTAAGGACCTGAGTTCAAGGCTCCCCACCTCCATATGCAGATGGGAGGATTCATGAGTAGTGAAGCAGTGTTGCATATGTTTTTCTCTTTCCTGCTCTATCTTCTACACACACACACACACACACACACACACGAAAAGAGAGAGAGAGCTATTATGTCATACCAAAGACATAATAAATTCTTTAAAGTATCCATTCTGTATCTGGGGTGGGTTTTGTATTATTATATACAGGAAAGTGAGATTCCCAGGTGTTACCCAGTGATGGACACAAGGTCTCTTCAGCACTCCTCAGCCCATTCCATTTATTGTTGAAAATTAATACCTTTTCTCCAAAGTGTTTTCGTTGCTTTGGAGTGAAATAAACGCAGCTCATAGTAGTGCAGGTTCTGTCTCAGGTAACTATCTGCCTTGGACATCTGAACATGTCATTTCTCTTCCTTCCACTGTGGCCTTTCCTTCTCTAGTCAATAGCTATTCAGATGGTGCTTCCAAATCATCTTCCAAATTATTATTATCAGCACTGACCTCCTCTTAATAAGAAGTTTTTTTTTCTTTTTTCCTCCAGGGTTATTGCTGCACTGTGAATTCACCGCTCCTGGAGGCCATTTTTCCCCCTTTTGTTGCCCTTGTTGTTGTAGCCTCCTGTGGTTATTATTATTACCATTGTTGATGTTGTTCGTTGTTGGATAGGACAGAGAGAAATGGAGAGAGGAGGGGAAGACAGAGAGGGGGAGAAAAAGATAGATACCTGCAGACCTGCTTCACCGCCTGTGAAGCGACTCCCCTGCAGGTGGGGAGCCGGGGTCTCCAACTGGGATCCTTACGCTGGTCCTTGTGCTTTGCGCCACGTGCGCCCAACCCACTGCGTCACCTCCCGACCCCCTAAGTTTTTTCTTCATGTTCAGAGTTTAGCTTTTAAATGCCATCCTCTTCCCTATTTGCTGTCCTGCTCAAGCTCTTGTGATTCCTTCTCTGAAGATTCATCCCCAGTCTTTCCCTCTTCTGTTCATATCTTTTTGCTGCCACATGACTTTGCCCCATCTGATGCACAAGAGAACCATTTTTGTTCCCACTCAGAGCAAAAATAACTACAGATTAGGAATCCCAGCTACAAGGGCAAAGGAAATCTGAATATAGTCTAGAAAAAAATTTTTTCTACTTGTTTCTTGAAATTTTATTTCCTCATTATATATTCTGACAATATTTTTCTTAAGTTTGGGTCCAAAGAAAACTTTAGAACCATGAGAGTCTCTGTAGCTTTGTCATTTGGAAGTTAGCTGTTATAATGACTAGATGATGGGAGAGCTATCTTTGAGCTAATAGAAGTTAAGAGTGGACTTCCGGAGACATGGTTAAAGAGTAGCAGCAGCTGCTGCTCTCCTTGTTCAACTAGGAATAGCAAAGAGGATCATGTGAGAATGCAACAAGCTAAGACTAGCATCACTCTAGGGATCCACCAAGCTGTGGCTCCATCCATCTTGGATGAAGCTTGAAGGAATCGTGTTAAGTGAGGTAAGTCAGAAAACAGAAGGGTAAATATGGGATGATCTCACTCATAGGCAGAAGTTGAAAAACAAGATCAGAAGAGAAAACACTAAGCAGAACTTGGACTGGAGTTGGTGTATTGCACCAAAGTAAAAGACTCTGGGGTGTGTGGGGGGGGGAGAGTTCAGGTCCCGGAACATGATGGCAGAGGACCTAGTGGGGGTTGTATTTTTATGTGGAAAACTGAGAAATGTTATGCATGTACAAACTATTGTATTTGCTATCACTGTAAAATATTAATCCCTTAATAAAAATAAATAAATATAAATTAAAAAAAAGAAGTTAAGGGACATCAAGGAAGGGTGCACCTAGTAGAGTACATAACACCATGTGCCCACAGGCAAGGGTTCAAGCCCCCAGTCTCCATCCACCGGTAAAGCTTTATAAGAAGTGGAGCAGTGCTGCAGGTTTCTCTCTTTCCTCTTTCACTTTCCCACACTATTTCTCTCTGTCTCTATCAGAAAAAAAAAAAATTAAAGGTCATTGGGAGTCATGCAGTTGTGTAGACATAGAACCCTAGCAATAACTCTTATGATGGAAAAAAAAAGAATAAAAGATTGAAGAAGACTAAGTGTTATTTTAGTTATAAGGTCTAAACCTGCAGAAAGAAGAGACATCTCATGGTGCATCACCTTTTCAAGTGTGCTGAGGTATGGATAAAAGTCGTAAAATTTGTGACCATGCTTCTTCTGCCTAAAACTAGAGCGCATTTTTACTGTCACTTTGCTTTTCTGAAGGCACTGGAGGGGAGGAGGGCTGATGACATTTCTGACCTCCTGGTGTTTGGACTGTTGGCAGTTTTAAGTTGGAGGCTGTTTTGATTGGAAAATCTGCCACAGGGCAGTTGTATGTCCCCACTTGAGCTGCTATGTGCAGGCAGGGACTGCAGATGTTTCTTATGCCATCTGACTCTACTGGTCATCTAGCCCTCAAAACATGTATATTTGTCTGGCAAAATAGCTCACTTGGGTAATGTGCTGCTTTGCCATGTGTGTGACCCAGGTTTGAACCCAGTCCCCACTGAATTGAACAAGTTTTGGTGCTATGATCTCTCTCTCTCTCTCTCTTCTTTTTCTTTCTCCTCTCTCTCTCTAAAACTGTGTGTGATGACAATGAAAACATCCAGAGGTGTTTGTTGAAGAGAAGACAGGGGTAGAGTTGCAGGAAATACTAAAGAAAGCAGCATGACATGGAAGATACTTGGAAAACATGGCTGCCACATTAGTGCCATGCTGACAGAATTTTCCATCCATTTGTCTGTCCTTAAACAGTGCAATTTACATCTGCCCTGTTCATTACTTCCTAGAATGGTGCCTGAAAAACAACAGACATTCAGTAAATCTGAATTCAATGAAGGGAAGGCAAGGGAGATTAGCTGCTTTCTAAGTTGGGGGATATCAGACAGCAAAAATAACAGAGAAAGACCAAAATGCCCTGGAGGAATAGTACCTTTGAATATTTTCTTCCTCAATAAGGAAGCTTCTCCACCTAGACAGCTTTATTATTGCCAGTGTTGTGAGAAGCAGTCTCAGTGCAGCTACTTAAAGTGGTGACAAGGATCAGAGTTTTGTACCAGGACACATTTTCCAGGTGTATTGGTACACTACACTCATCTTGTTTTGTCTCAAAGATTTTACAATCATAGAAAATCAGGACTTTGGATTTTATAGAGAAAAAGCAGACATCTGCTGAACAATAAAGACATTATTCATTTTTGACAGTCAAATCTATTTTTTTTTCTCCCGCTAGGATTATTCCTCAACTCTTGGCAGTCTTTTTTATTTATTTATTTTTTTAAGGACAGATGGTAAAAGACAACAAGGGAGAGAGAAGGAGAGCGATATAGGAAAAAGGAGATACTCCACAGCACTGCCTCATTGCTTAATATGTCCTTGTTGAAATAAATATGTCCCTCACTTCTTGAGTTGCACTTAAATGTGAGATCATTCTAGTATGTCTTCTTTTCTTTTTGGCTCATCTCACTTTTTTTTTTCCAGAGTATTATTCAGCTCTGGCTTACAGTGGGGCAGGAGATTGGACCTGGGACTTTGGAACTTCAGGTATAAAAATCTCTCTCTGCATTTATGATCTCTCCCTTGTTCATTGGCTTATATCACTTAACACAATTCCTTCAAGCTCCATCTGAGATGAGGCAAGGGAGATGAATTCATCATTTTTGAATATATATGTCACAACTTTCTTAGCCATTGATCTGCTGTGAGGCATGTGAATTTCTTCCATGCTTATGACTTTATAAACTGTGCTATTACTAACACAGGTATACATAAAACTCTGGTGCACAATGTTGGAAAAGGACTTGAGTGGAGGTGAGAATATTTTGAAGACACTTATCATGGTGAGATGAGATGCTGTACGCTTGTGTCCACAATGGTATACTGGAAACCATTAACCCCCAATAAAATGATTTGAAGAAAAGAAAAAAGAATGGCTTTAGCTAGTCTAGAAGTTATGTTAATCTGACTGCCTGCTTGGAATTTCATGTAAGTATTGGATTGTACTGCAGACTCAGCACAGTATATTGGGTATAAGAAGGCATGCACATTTCTATTCTAGTTACACATCCTTCTTTTACCAGGCCAATAAGTAGTCTAAATAATTTGTGTTGGAACTTTTGGAGTTGAGGGAGGAAACCACAAGGGAACTTCTATTTTTTGCTTGTTTATTTTTATTTTTTAATTTTTGCTTCTGAAATCTGTAAATTCCTTCAGTGTAGTGTCTGGCTGCTCTCACCTCCTTTCTCTTTCATAACAATGATTTTCATGCCTTTCTTTGCTTCTCCCTGCAAAGAAGCTGCCTCAAGCCATTACTGGTCTCATCTCTAGAGAGCTTCATTAACCAATGGAATGTAGTGAAATATCAGATTTCAAATTTAGTCCTTGAGCTGGGGAGACAACCTAATGATTATACAAGAAGCCTTTCATGCCTGAGGATCTAAAGTTCCAGGTTCAATCCCCAGACCACCGTAAACCAGAGCTAAATACATATTCAGATCTAGTCCTCAAGGGTCTCACATGCTTTTTTTAGTTTTTTTTTTAAACTGTTACTTACTTAAAATATTTATTTGATAGAAACAGCTAAAAATTGAAAGGAAGGTAGAAATAGAGGGGAAGAGAGACAGAGGGACTCCTGCAGGTTTGCATCACCACTTGTGAAGCTTTCCCCATGAAGGTGAGGACTTGGGGCTTGAACCTGGATCCTTGTACATGTGTGCTTAACCAGGTGCAACACTTGGCCCGATTTAAATAAACATTTTCTCATTTTCTCTTCTCTTCTCTTCTCTTCTTTCCTTTCCTTTTTTCATTTTGCCAGAGCACTGCTCGGCTCTGGCTTATGGTAGTGCTAGGGTTTGAACATGGAACCTTGGAGTCTCAGACATGAATGTTTTCTTTGCACAACCATTATGCTGTATTCCCGGCTTCCTTCCTCCCTCCCTCCCTCCCTTCCTTCCTTCCTTCCTTCCTTCCTTCCTTCCTTCTTTCCTCCCTCCCTTCCTCCCTCCCTTCCTCCCTTCCTTCCCTCCCTCCCTCCCTTCCTCCCTTCCTTCCCTCCCTCCCTCCCTTCCTTCTTTTTTATTTTAAATATTTATTTATTTATTCCCTTTCATTGCCCTTGTTTTTATTGTTGTGGTTATTATTGATGATGTTGTTGGATAGGACAGAGAGAAATGGAGAGAGGAAGGGAAGACAGAGAGGGGGAGAGAAAGACAGACACCTCCAGACTTGTTTCACCACCTATGAAGCTACTCATCTGCAGGTGGGGAGCTGGGGGCTCAAACCAGCATCCTTACTCTAGTCCTTACACTTTGCGCCACCTGCACTTAACCCACTGCACTACTGCCCGACTCCTCCTTCCTTCTTTCCTCCCTCCTTCTCTCCCTTCCTTTCTTCTTTCTCTCTGTCTTCCTTCCTTCCTTCCTTCCTTCCTTCCTTCCTTCCTTCCTTCCTTCCTTCCTTCCTTCCTTCTTTCCTTTCCTTCTTTCTTTCTTTCATCTTTCTCTCTCTCTCTGGGAACCATGCCACCATGAGCAGAAAATACCCTGGCTGACCTATTGAATAGCGGAAAGCAATATGGAGTCCACTTGAGCCATCTTTGTTGACCTGGAGCTGACCTGCACAAAAGACAGAATCACGAGTTATCCCAGATCACATTAGCAGTTGTCAGCCAGTTCATACTCAAGAGAAATGATGAGTCACTATCTTTTAAAACCATACAGTTTGATTCGTTAGGTAGTGGTAGCTGGTACAACCAATGATCATCTTTTGCTGGTAAAGTTCAAAAGTCCTTTCTCTTTTCTTTTTTTTTAAATAGCATAATGGTTATTCTTTTCTAATATTTATTTATTTATTTATTATTGGATAGAGACAGAGAGAAATTGAAAGGGGAAGAGGAGATAGAAAGGGAGAGAGACAGAGAGACACCCACAGACCTGCTTCACCACTCTTGAAAAAGACAACAAGGGCAACAAAAGAGAAAATAAATAAATAAAATTAAAAAAAAAAAAAAGAAGCCAGAGCTATCATTTGGGCTTTGTGCCAGAATGCAGACCAGCCTACCTACACTTGGTGGTTCAGCCCACAGTCACTCTGTGATGTTGGGCAGTGTAGGTTTCCCTCCTCTATGACACTTTTTGTCCCTGGGTTTCCTTGTTCATGCATGTGACAGCTTTCCTACACACACAGGAGTGAATCCCCAGAACTTCCATGAAGGTAAGGTCCCAACTTCTCAGTATGTTTCTACTAAGGCCTTTTCTTAAGCAGTCACCCTTCTCTCTCTCTCCACCCTAGCCCAGAAACTGTGCATGTCTATAAACAAAGTATGCACTCATCTACTCTGAGCTTTTACATCTGCTGTTTCTTCCTCTTGAAAGACTCTGTTCACTTTTTTTTGGCCTAACTTTTGTCAGTTTCACATTAGACCTTGAACACATTCCAAGAACCCAGAATCCTGACATTGGGCAAAGAGCCTACCATGAGCACTAGTAGAATCCTGGATTTGACTAAACTTTTTATTATTTTATTTATTTATTATGTTATTTTGTAACAATATTTGATTCCTCTTGTTGACTTTTTAAAAGAGATTTGTTGGTTTATTATTTTTTTTTATGGTCAACTCCTAGGTTTCACTGTTCTGGGCTGACGCTTTCAGACAGAGACAGAGAGTCTAAAGGAGAGAAGAAAAGAGACTCAGCACTGAAGTTTCCTCTGATGCCTTGGGGGCCAGGCTTGAATCTGGGTCTGGCAGATGGCCAAGCAGCACACTATCCAAGTGAGCTATTTTGCTGGCCACCACTGGCTGCTGTTTATGCTCCTAGTTGCTCCAGCCTATTTTGTTCATGCTTACATTTCACCTAAATCTATAAACAAGTACTTTCCACTTAGTCATGCCCATAACCATTTGGTGAGCACATAAACTAATGAGCTTTGTAAGCTGGGGGAAGCAAGCTGCATGAAATCAAGAAATTAGCCTCAAAGTACAATAACTGGATTAATGAGAAAGTCACCCAGAACAGTTATGTTGCTTAATCTTCCCTAGGGAATCTGTGTACTTGCCGCCCCCCCTGACTTGTACTAGGCTGCTCACAGTTATTGCTATAGAACAGCGTTCTTTCACCTTGTGTTTCCTTCTATTATCATTAGTGATGAAAATTGGATTTATTTCCTATATTCCAGCACAACACTGGATATTGCCTTAATGGGAACACAACTGTGCTGTAAAACCTCAAGCATTTTTCTCTATTAGAATTGGCAGCTGAGAGGTTATATAAACTTGTGGGCAACCTAGAGGTTCCTGAAACATTGCTCTTGAAGTGTAGGGAACAAAGGGCACCACGGGGGTAAGCCAATTTCTTCTTGGAAGGGTGGTGGTAGTGGCCCCAAGTTGGCATCTGTTCCTGATTACAATGCTGCTCTCTAACCACTGGGAAAACTCCATCTTGGGGGATCAGACATGTTATCCATGCAGCCATTCAGGTGGGAGACCTTCTTGGAAAGCAGGTACAGGCCTTTCCCTGGGAGCCTACAATTGCTCTGGCCTCCTGGAGGTGGAGACTGAGCTCAGAGTCCCATAAGCTCACAGAGAGAAGCTGATGACACAGCCTCAGAGGGTCATATGGAAGGGCTTCCCGAGGGGCCATGGAAGTGAATGGCCCTGGCACTTGTTTTCTGAGACTGTCTTGCATGTCCTGACTTCCAGCCTCAGGAAGACTGTACAGGGAGCCTAGGAAGGGGTCCAGCAGCTCCTGATCTTCTCTGGTCCAGACTGATAATAAGGAGAGCAGCTCCACTGGCCTGAGTACTTTTTGTGTTTCTGTTCTAATTATTATTGTTTTGAATTATTTAATAGTGATTTACAAAATTGTAAGATAATAAGTAGTATAAACCCACACCATTTCCACCACCAGAGGTCTGTGCTCATACCATACCATAGTTCTATTCTCTCAAGGTCTTAGATATGAATTGACTATATATATTCTTTTTTCAAGTTCATGTGTTGTGTTTCAATTATCTATATTCCATGTGAATGAAATCATCCTGTAGTCCTCCTTCACTTCCTTACTTACTTCACTAAGCTCAATCACAGCCAGTCCCATCCACTTAGTCCCAAAGGACACGTTATAGTCTTATTTTTTAACTGAGTAGTAGTAATCCACTGAGTATATGTCCCATGACATTTTTTTGTTTGTATTTGTAAAGTTCAAATTAGTGATTTTTATTCTGTTGTTAAAGTGTGCTTCCATTCTCCACTACTGCCAACAGGGCAGTGTCACAGTTTTTGTCAGCTCACTGATGAGGAAGGTTTGGAGGGCTCTGGGCCTGTCCCCAAAGCACATGTCCTCCTGTTCCTCTCAGTGTGTGTCACAGGGTGGGCTGTGACTACTATGCCAGGTACTGATTGAGGCCTAAGGAGAGTTTTCTCTGAAGCCAGGGCTCCTTTCCACAGGTTCCCAGGAATCCTGTTTAAAGAGGTCATCCTGGGGTAGGAATATGGCTCACCTGGTAGTGTGAGAGGACTTGGGTTTGAGCCTACAGGACTACATAGTTGCATCATGCACAGCAAGGGCTGTGGTCTCTCCCTCTCTCTTTTTCTTTCTGTCTCTTGAATTTAAAAAGAAAAATAGTGCATCAGGAGTAGTGGAATCAAGGAGGGGTAACATCGTAGCACCCTGTATAGTTATCTAACTAACTAAATAATTTTTTTTTTTGCAAAGAAAGAAGGCATCCTCTGTAATGTTCCTTTCTTGTTCACACCAGAGACCTTCTTTCAACTACTCCATGACTCTGTTTTTTATAAGATATTTTGTTTATTTTATTTTATATTGAGAGAGATCTAGATAAATAGAAGAATAGGGATAGATCGATCAATCGATTGATAGATAGATAGACAGACAGATAGATAGATAGGGACACCAGAGCACCGCTTAGCTCTTGCTTATTGTGGAGCTTGGGATTGAAGCTGCATCTCAGAGCCTCAGGCAAAAAAGTATTTTGAATAACCATTAAGCTATCTTTCCAGCCTCCTTAAGCTTATTTGAGACAAGTTTTTAAAAAATTTTTTTATATTTATTTATTCCCTTTTGTTGCCCTTGTTATTTTATTGTTGTAGTTATTATTGTTGTTACTGATGTCATTGTTGTTGGATAGGACAGAGAGAAATGGAGAGAGGAGGGGAAGACAGAGAGGGGGAGAGAAAGATAGACACCTGCAGACCTGCTTCACTGCTTGTGAAGCGACCCCCCTGCAGGTGGGGAGCCGGGGGCTTGAACCACGATCCTTAACATGGGTCTTTGTGCTTTGCACCACCTGTGCTTAACCTGCTGCCCGACTCCCTCAAAAATTTTTATACTCAGAAACAAGTCAGTGTGAATATGCAGGGAAAAATGGTGGAATAATTTGGTTTTAATTGATTGATCAATTTTTACCAGAGCACTGCTCAGTTCTGGATATGGTGGTACTGATAATTGAACCTGGAACCTTAGTGTCTCAAGCTGTGCTATTATTGATGGTGTTACTTTCTAGTCTTTGTAATGATCACATTTGGAATGAATAAAGCATCTTCATAGCCTTAGAACACTTATGCTTGTAGCTGGTGATTGACCAAGAGACACCTCAGGTCTCTACTGTGCATTTTTGCACACATTGGATCCAATGCAATGAATGAATTTGGTCACAGACAGCAGGGGACAGCCAGAGGGCTGCAGGCAGAAGGGACCCCCTCCAGAGGACATCCAGCTTACCCTGTGACTGCCTGACCCTCTGCTGACTCCATCCTTCCACACACCACTGTGCAGCAACTGCCTCCACACATCCTGTTTTAGAGGCAGTTGAGATTCTGCAGAACATTTCCTTCTAATTTTCAGCAACAGAATATGAGGCAAAGGCCAGGCATGGCTGATTCCCCTGCAATATTTGGAAGAGCCCCTGAGCTGCTCTGTGTGCAGCAGAAAGGAAGTGCCTGCCCCCAACTCCCTGCAGGCTTTAAGGTGGGAGTCAGTGCTCTAAAGGTCCTGCCTCTAGCTTTGCTCCCCTCAGGCTGTCCCATCTGTGCCCCTCGACCATGGTGAGTGTGTGGACAGACTTGAGGGAAATGAGTCTGAGAAGCAGCCAGGACTCATCTAGGAGC
Source organism: Erinaceus europaeus (assembly GCF_950295315.1). Lineage (NCBI taxonomy): Eukaryota > Metazoa > Chordata > Mammalia > Eulipotyphla > Erinaceidae > Erinaceus > Erinaceus europaeus. The sequence continues at coordinate 35,864 of NW_026647642.1, read as the reverse complement.
TGGGAGAGAGTAGCTTTCTCTATCTATATAGCTAACTAAATAGATACATTTTCTTCCTTCCTTCCTTCCTTCCTTCCTTCCTTCCTTCCTTCCTTCCTTCCCTTCTCCTTCTCCTTCTCCTTCTCCTTCTCCTTCTCCTTCTCCTTCTCCTTCTCCTTCTCCTTCTCCTTCTCCTTCTCCTTCTCCTTCTCCTTCTCCTTCTCCTTCTCCTTCTCCTTCTCCTTCTCCTTCTCCTTCTCCTTCTCCTTCTCCTTATTCTGCAAATGAGGCATCCTCTGTAAGGTTCTTTTCCCTGCTCATACCAGAGACCTCCCTCCAACTACTCCATGATTCATTTTTTTGTAAAATATTTTATTTTATTTTAATGAGAGAGAACTATATAGATAGAGAAATAGGAGTAGATAGCTAGCTAGCTAGATGGATGGATGGATAGAGACACCAGAGCACTGCTCAGCTCTTGCTTGTTGTGGAGCTGGGGAATGAACCTGTACCTCAGGGGATATCCAGTGGGGTGCAAGAAGAAAGGGACCCCGCCTCCAGCCTGAGGAAGTGAACTGAGATCTGCAAGCCTTGGGAACTAGTGCCAGTACAGCCAGTGGGAGCCACTGACTAACCTGTTGTGGTTAAATATTAAAAGCCAAACTTCCAGGCCCAGAAGGTGGCATAGTGACTAGAACACTAGACTTGCAAGCTTTGATTACCAGTCTTGCATGTGCTAGAGTGATGCTTTGGTTCTCATTCTCTTTGTTTCTCTAATAAATAATTAAACTATTAAAGACAAAGAAAAGCAACATTTACTTTCTGACTCATGTTTTGACACATAAGTCTCTTATGTCTTCTCTTTGTTTTTATCATCCAACTTCAAATATTGACATTGAGCAGGCTGATCTCCCCTGCCTGGGTCTCATATTCTCATGGTAGGAGATAGGACAAGCATGGTCCATAAGGAATTTTCACATGATGTTAAAGGCATCCAGAACTTTTGAAATCAATCAGAAAGCATACAAATGAACATATGGAGGGTAATACAAGATAGGGAGAGAGAGAGAGAGAAAGAGAGAAAAAGAGAGAGAACACCAGACAGAGCATCTCTCTGTCATATGAGATGCTCAGGGATCAAACCTGAGACCTCAAGCTTCCAAGTCCAGTACCCTACTTGCCATGGTACCTCCCAGGCCCTAAGTGTTACATTTTAAAATAGTGCAGTCCTGGAGGGGCTCTCAGTGGAAATAGTATTATAGAAAGGAAAGGGAAGTGTTCCACCAATATTTTCCTCTAAGTATTTGATAATTTCTGGTCTAACATCCAAGTTCTTGATCCAGCTGGAGTTGACTTTTGTTTCTGGTGAGATCAGGTGGTTCAGTCTCATTCTTCTGAATGTTTCAACCCAGTTTCCCCAGCACCATTTATTGAAGACAGCCTCCTTTCTCCATTTAATAGTTTGGCTCCCCTTATAAAAAATTAGATGTTCATAGGTATGGGGTTTATTTCTGGGCTTTCAGTTCTGTTTCACTGGTCTGTGTGCCTATTTTTGTTCCAGTACCAGGCAGTTTTAATTATGATGGCCTTATAATATAGTTTGAAATCTGGGAGTGTGATGCCTCAATTTCTGATTCTTTTTCTCAAGATTCTTTTGGCAATTCTAGGTGTTTTCTGGTTCCAGATAAATGATTGTAAGTTTTGTTATATTCTCTTAAAGAAAATTGGTGGGACTTTGATGGATATCTCATTAAATTTGTATGTGGCTATGGATAGAATATTCATTTTGATCATGTTAATTCTTCCAATTCATGAGCATAGGATATCTTATTTCTTTTTTTAATTTATTTTTTCTTTATTGGGGGATTAATGTTTTACATTCAACAGTAAATACAGTAGTTTGTACATGTATAACATTTCTTAGTTTTCCATATAACAATACAACCCTCTTCCTATTTATTTGTATAATTTTCTATTTCCTTGAATAGTGGTTCAATAGTTTTCAGTATACAAGTTGTTAATTTCTTTGGTTAGGTTTATTCCTAGATATTTTATTGATTTTGCTGTGATAATGAATGGGAGTGATTTCTGGATATCTTCTTCTTACTTAGTATTTGCTTAAAGGAATACCACTGATTTTTGTATGTTAATTTTGTAGCCTGACACCCTATTATATTGTCTAATAATTTCCAGAAGCTTTCTGCTAGATTCTTTAGGTTTTACTATGTATACTCTCTTATTACCTGCAAATAGAAATAGTTTGACTTATTCCATTCCAATCTGTATTCCTTTGAGTCCTTTCTCTTGCTTAATTGCTATGGCAAGAACTTCCAATACTATGTTGAAGAGTAACGGTGATATTGGACTTCCCTGTCTAGTCCCTGATCTAAGTAGGAATGCTTTCAGCTTCTTGAATATGATGTTGGTGATAGGTTTGCTGTGTATGGATTCTACTATCTTAAGAAATTTTCCCTCTACCCATATTTTTTGTAGTGTTTTGATCATGAATAGATGTTGTGTCTTATCAAAGGCTTTCTCTGCATCTATTAAGATAATCATGTGGTTTTTGGTTTTGCTTTTACTGATGTGGTCAATCACATTGATTGACTTATGTATATTTAACAGGCCTTGCATTCCTGGGATAAATCCCACTTGATCATGATGAAAAATATTTAAAATATGCTGCTGTATGTATCTGGTTGGCTATAATTTTGTTCAGTATTTTAGCATCTATGTTCATCAGATATATTGGTCTGTACTTTTCCCTTTTTTTTTGTGTGTGTGTCCCTATCTGCTTTTGGTATTAGGGTGTTGTTGACTTCATAGAAAGTAGAAGGGAGTATTCCTGTGTCTTCAGTCCTTTTGGGGAACTTTAAAAGTATAGGTATTAACTGTTTCTTGGAGGCTTTTTAGAATTTATTTGTAAAGCCATCTGGTCCTGGAATTTTATTGTTGGGAAGGTTCTTAATAACTGTTTTAATTTCTTTGTCTGTGATGGGTCCATTTAGGTTTTATAGTTCTTCCTGGTTCAATTTTGGAAGGGCATGGGAATGTAAACTGGTCCAACCCCTGTGAAGAGCAGCCTGGAGAACACTCACAAGGCTATAAATTAAACTTCCTTATGACCCAATAATTCTTATCCTGGGTATATATCTTAAGGAGTCAATTACACACATCCAAAAAGATATGTGTACACCTATGTTCATAATAGAACAATTAGTAATAACCAAAACCTGGAAACAAGCCAAGTGGCCAACAACAGATGAATGGCTGAGAAAGTTGTGGAATAATACTCAGCTATTAAGAATAATGAACCCACCTTCTCCAACTCATCTTGGATAGAACTAGAAGAAATTACGTTAAGTGAGATAAGTTAGAAACAGATGAGTATGGGATTATCTCACCCATAAACAGAAGTTCAGAAAGAAGAACAGAAAGGGAAACTCAAAGCAGAAGCTGACTGAGTTGGGAGTATTGCACCAAAGGAAAAAACATCTGGGTGGGAGGAGAGTGAGGGTAGATTCTCAGCTCCACTATGGGGTGTGGGGGTAGGGACACAGACCTTTAGTGGCAGGAATGGTGTTAATACACACTTCTACTAACTTATAGTCTTATAAATCACTATTTAATTATTGATGAGAGTGGAAAATAGATTGAATGTCTCAAACTTTTTAATGCATATACCTCAGTTCTGAATATATATTCTTTCAATATAAGCACTTAAGTTTTCAAATTAGTAAATTGATCAAATTTTAATATTGGGCTTAAATTGTTAATACATTTCTAATAATGACTTTCTGATATATTAAGTCACCTATAATCTTAGAACAGGGAGACCAGAAACAACTGGTCTTGTCAGTATATAAGATATAGTTAACTTTAAATAGTATTAAATGACATAAATTATGGTATTGTCTTATATGGTAAGTAAATCCTAACCATGGGATTTTCAAGTAAACCAATCCCCGCAATTGCTTATAATAATAACTATCTGTTGCCCTCTTAAACTTTAATAGCAAGAAATCTTTCTCATTCTCTATAAAACCCATATTTCTCCCAGTCCTGGAACCTCTAGGGCTTGGCACATTTTTCTTTTTTCTTCTCTTGATCCACATTATTTGATACTGCAACTGTTGATCTCAGCCAAATCAGTGCAACCAGTATCACCTGGACATGTTTCACTTCGGACTGTGGCCAGAAACTACAGGTTTGGGATATCAACCCTTCAGCTCTATTACTGTGGTGAGACCTTTCCAGCTCATAGGACTCCTTAACTCCATTTTGGGTGGTACAATTTCTAATAAAGCCACATAACATAGATATAGACCTGGGCCCATGAGATAGGGCACATATACACACGTATCCATAAGTTAGGGGAAAATACATACATTAGAGTAAAAGTGCACAATAGTTTGCAGTGACTCAATAAGAGCAGCAAGCAAGTAGAAAGGCCTAAAAAAGACACCATGAAATACTTAAGCAGTTTCTACTTAGACCTAGATACCCTCCTAACCTACTTCCTATTTAACTTCCCTCAGTCACTTTAAGTTCAACCGTGTCAGATAAAGTAAGGACTACAAAAGCTTATGAGGGCAGGCAACAAGCACACTTTAATGATAGCCCTTTTGGTCACTTCATCTTCTGGTGCCCTAGCCAGAGAAACCTGGGATCCCCACATAGTTATGATGGGCCTAGACCTTTAACAAATCACTCTCTCCACCATCACTGGTCACCCCTATAAGGAATAACAACATCAACCCTCTTGTGGGCCTCTATAGGACTTTGCCTTCAATGTTGGTCAACATTGGTAGTGACTGCCCCAGTCTCTGAAGGGAGGCTGGATCAACATACTCTCCCACTTGAGAAAGATGGTTCCTGAAATCAGTGCAGCCTAGAAAGTTCTGTGAAGGGAGGCTGGATCAACATACTCTACCACTTGAGGAAGATGGGTCCTGAAATCAGTGTAGCCTAAAATGTTTTGAGCTATAACCACAGAATGAGAGCTCATACCTACAGGGATGCAGAGGTTACACAGGCTCCTGCACTGAATATGAATAGACACCAGCTCCAGATCAGATTGATGGGGTCAATAGTTAATTATATTTATGTTCTTTTCCCATATTTGGGAGCTACTGTCAGCACTGACCCAGCTTTCTAGTCTTATTTCTAACTCTGACACCATCTCCCCAGAAAATACCTTTAGCCCACCTGCATGTTAGCTGTCAGGCTGAGGCAAAAATTAGTAAAGTCATGGACCCCTTGGAATATATCTAAAATAGACCTACAAACTTTTTCCAAAATGGAAAGTTCAAATCTCATCTGTTATATTCTTACCTCTAGGTTCCTATTAAACACTTTGTTCTGCTTTATATCATAATGCTTTTTCAGCCACCAAGTTGCTGATGCTACCATGATGCCAATCTGACTTCTCTGGCCAGATGACCTCATCAATGTGTCCTAGAACCCAACCTCTCCAGACCCCTGCCCGCACAGGGAAAGATAGAAACAGGCTGGGAGTATGGATCATACACCAATGCCCATGTCCAGTGTAAAAGCAATTACCAAAGCCAGACCTCACAACTTCTACACCCCTTAATGATCCTGGGTTCATACTCCCAGAGGGATAAAGACTAGGGAAATTTTCAATGGAGGGGATGGGATATAGAGTTCTGGTGGTGGGAACTGTATGGAATTATATCCCTCTTATCCAACAATCTTGTCAATCATTAATAAAAAATGAAATGAAAAAGTGGTGCAGGGTTTATATCTCTGTGGGCAGAATGTTATAGAAAGAAGAAGCAACCTATGCACAGGACTTCTGATGAGAGGTGCCTTGAAGACCAGGTGACCTGGGATGTGTGTGTGTGTGTGTGTGTGTGTGTGTGTGTGTGTGTGTGTGTGAAAGTCTACATAGTTGAGTAGAGTCATTTTGGTGAGAACTTTCTTCTGTGTCCCTATGGTGCCCCAGTATCACTAAAAGTGAAAAAAAAAAAAAGAAAATAAAGACCAAGCCAGCCACCCTGGCTCCTATCTGTTGTTAAAGTTTGGGGCCTCTAGCTGGCTAGGCTAGCTTCGTGGTGGTAGACAGAGACAGACTCGGGGACACACGGCTGGGCTGAGAAGCTGCAGTTTAATCTTTATTCATGAACAGGCAAATCACCACACCATGTGCTTCCCTATCATTCTTTCACCCAGGCTGCTGCTGGGACTCTCGACGTCCTTAGCATAGGGGGCGGGGAGAAAAAGGGGCGCGAAACTAGCAAGGGCCAAACCAATTCTCTCAGAGTTGGGGGGAAGGGGGCCAAACCAATATGAAGAATACCAACATATTCCCCCTTTTCTTTTTAACTAAGTGACCACAGTATCAGGGGTGTGGGGTGAACAGAAACCTATATCGTACAGGCATTTTCAAAAAAAGAAACTGGCACAAACATGGAGAAACATGTAAGCGAGTAACAAGAACCAGTGTGCTGACAAGGGAAGGCCTGAGGGGACCATTTTTTGCCTCTGTGGGCAAAACTTTATCAGCTTAAAAAAAACATTTCCTGCCTCTGGGGGGCGTACTTGCCTTGATGGGCATTTTTTAGCATGGGGGCAGGGAACGGCCTAGAGTCCTAAAGGCAGCTGGCTGCAGTCAGTGTTTGAGAAATCTAGCAGCACTTTTGCACTTTTGTGCAAAGTGTCCAAGGGTGTACCAGTGAGTCCAATAGGAGTGCCAGTCGAAAGCAGATGTCCACGGAAGAATGCCAGGGGGTGGAACGTTGTATGAGGAAGGTCCGCTGCCAGAATTCTGCTTTTCTGTAGAGAGCTTGACAGATGCAATTTACTTACTATGAAACAAACTTGTAGCAGGTTAGAAGTTTATCACAATTGATAACTCTATTACAATTAGAAGTCTTTTATAGAATGACTTTAAGGTTGTTTAAAGTTCAAACAATAGAATGTGAAAAGGTAGACATAAGAATCAAGGAAAGAAAACCTCAGGCATGAGAATCATTAGCATAGCCTTTGTATAATCTACCATTTCTAATAGAGAAGGTAATCGAGAGTTTTGAATATCAACAAGTCTATTTAACCTTTTGTTACATCCATTCAAGATGGAGACACACCCTAGGTGTGTGCAGGCTTTGTTTAGACCAACTTAGTTAAAATATATTGATTGATAACTAATTTTTTCCTCAGACTTTAAATGTAAGTTAATTTTATCTTTATGAGAATTACGTTGAAAACCTTTTTCATTTAACTTTGCCTGGTAAGAATTTATCCTTAAAGTTACATTTTTAACCTTAAAGTTACTGTTTACCAAACTTTAAACACACACACAAACATGGTCTTTAATACACAGGGAGAGAAACTTTTGTTACAAAGACATGTCATTTTAAACACGAATTTAGTTCTATACTGTCTTAGCCATTCGGAGAGTGCGTTGTCCAGCGGTGGCCTCTTGGGCAGCTTCACTTCTAGGAATAGCAGGTTGCGATCTCTGGATGAATCTTTGTGTATTCTAGCTTGTCTGCCTTCAGACCCGAGTTGAGGATCTCGGCCAGGGGGCCCAGTTTCGGTAGGGAGCCTGCGGTCTCCGGGGGGGGGGGTCCGGGATCTGCCCAGACTTCATAGCACGAGGGTGGGCGGGCCAGCCGTGCAGAAGGTGTGGGCTGAGGTGCCATGGGGTGGCAGCCAGGATAGGCTGCTGCGGCCCTGCCCCCTGGCCCTGCCATGTCGGCTGAGCAGCGTGGAGGGAGCCGGCGCCCAGTGCCCCACGCCACGCGGCGGAAAGCTGGTTCATGCGGGCTGGCGTTGGGCTCCTGCGGGCTAGCGCTGGGCAAAAACCACACAGTGGTCCAGAGATAAATGTTCCAGAAACAGTGAAACAGTCTCGTGAAGAAAGGGCAGAGGCCTTTGGAGATCTCTTCACAAGCAGAAGAGAAGGCCATAGTACATAGGTAGCCAAATTGTCTTCACTTATCTGAGAGATGCGCAGGTCAGCCCCACGTTGGGCGCCATTTGTTGTTAAAGTTTGGGGGCTCCAGCTGGCCGGGCTAGCTTCACGGTGGTAGACAGAGACAGAGACTCGGGGACACACGGCTGGGCTGAGAAGCTGCAGTTTAATCTTTATTCCCAAACAGGCAAATCACCACATCATGTGCTTCCCTATCATTCTTTCACCCAGGCTGCTGCTGGGACTCTCGACGTCCTTAGCATAGGGGGCGGGGAGAAAAAAGGGCGCGAAACTAGCAAGGGCCACACCAATTCTCTCAGAGTTGGGGGGGCGGGGGCCAAACCAACACAAAGAATACCAACACCCATCTGTCGCTAGAACTCCTGTATGATGATAACCCAGCTGTGTTGAAAGCATGTGTGGATTTGCCTGGTGAGGTCATTGGGAGGCAGAAAACATTTCTTCATGCTTTGTCATGTATAGCTGTATAGTGGCTCCTTTGGCTTCTAGTTCTAGGGTGACTGAAGGGAGTTGGCCACTATATCTCTCCTGAGAGGCCTGGGCAGTCAGTTCTGCTCTGTAGGACTGAAGGCTTCCTCTATAGGGGAGAATATGGCTCTTGACTGGGCATCCTGGTTATTGACCCAGCAGGCTCTCTTCATCCTGTGGGGTAGTCTTGGTGCTGCTCACAAGGCGGTTCATATGTGTGTATGTGTCTTGGTGCTGCTCACAAGGTGGTTGATATGTGTGTATGTGTGTGTGGTGGAGGTGTCCTGCCAGTAAACCAAGAGGGGGTCCCTTAAAGAGTATTGCTTTCAAATTTTAACTTGCTTTCCAAGTCTTCATACTGGCTATTGGTCACTGCTCAGAGTCTTCAGCTAGGGGTGGGGAAAGGCTGGGGAAGACAGTCCCTGTGCCTATGGCAGCATGGAGGCCTGGACATATGGTCAACCATGGGTAGATGGTGGGTGCATATGGGTTTCCTGTACCAGGGGAGATGGTGACAAATAGATGAGTTAGGGACATTTCCTGAAGTCATTGTCAGTAGAATTTTCTGGTGGAATATGAATAAATGAGGAACCAGGACTGACTGAGGTTCTGGGTGTAAGTAAGCAATATGGAGATGAATAAGCCAGGAATGGAGCAGGGGCTTAGGCCCAGTGGGCTAAACTTATGATATTTGTTACTCATCTACATGGATGGTGAGGAGGTAATTAATTAGATGGATGGATCTGGAGCTTGGGATGGCACCTATCACTCTGCTGTTCTAGGAACTGACCTGGTGTGGGACATCCTTGAAAAGTGTACATTTAAAGGAACTGGGGAGTTGGTTGTGGATGTGGGGTGGCAGCAAACATTTTAAATAGGTGTCAAATTGCACCTCAGAAACAGTTTTGCCAACCAAAGTTATATAGATTAGCTAGACACACACACACACACACACATACACACACACACACACACACACACACACACACACACACACTCACACACCTTGAAGGCCAGAGAACATCTACCAATGATGTTTTTTTTTTTGTGCTAACTTTTTCTTCTGACTGTAATGTGTTTTAAGTCTCCAGGGTATAGCAGAATCATTTCATCTCTGAGTTCCTACCTTTTTCTTTCTTCTTTAAAAAATTTTTTTTATTATTGCTATTTGAGAGAGACAGCCAGAAATCAAGAGGGAAGGGGGTGATAGAGAGGGAGAGAGACAGAGAGATACCTACAGCCCTGCTTCACCACTTGTAAAGCTTTCCCCCTGCAGGTGGGGACCAGGGGCTCGAACCTAGGTCCTTGCACACTGTAATGTGTGCGCTCAGCCAGGTGCACCACCACCTGCCCCCCTTTTTATTTTTCTTCCTTTTTCTTGACTCATAAGAATTCTTGTGACTTACAGAAGTGTTTGTCCATAGCCTTCATTCCCTCAGGTAGCCCCGAATTAAGGCTGAAATAAAGCAATCAGTTTTCTGTGCAAATAATCAGTTGATTGGATTTTGACCTCTAAAGAGTCTCTTGCCTTCTGCTGAATTTTTTCCTTTTTTTTGTTCTGCCTCTTTTTTGAGAGAGGCAGAGAAAGAGAGAGTTTGAGACCACAACACTGAAACTTCCTTCAGTATACTGAGGGCTGGGTCCCAAAGTGTGTGCTTTACACACATGGCAAAGCAGTGCACTGTTCAAGTGAGCTATTTTGCAGGCCTCATAGCTGGATCTCATTCATGCTCGCTTCCTATGCAAGCCATGGGAAGCTTCTTTGACCTATGTCTTCAGCATTCATCTATGCAAAGTAGGGATTTTGCTGTGTGTGTCTTACATTAGTGTCAGTAGTTACAGCAAACAATGCAAATATTTCAAATTCCCAGCAAATGGCTAGGGGAAGAAAAAAAAAAACGTATTCTCAGCAGCAGCTCTTAGAAGTTCATACTGTTGCTTCTGTTCTCCCTGGTCTAGGCTTTTGGGAGAGACAACATATCAAAGACAGCCTATGTATTAAAAAGACTCAGTTTGTGTTTTAAGAAGTTCTAGACATATCATCAGTTTTTCACCTCTCATATTAATTAAATAGTGGTTTATATGTTTACACTTTAATAGGATTGTACATAAACGCCACTCCCACCACCAAAAGACTGTGTCCCATCCCCACCCCCCATCCCTGCCCCTCCACCCCCCGCCATGCCAGGAAGCCCAATGGCCACCCTCCCCTTCACACAGCTATATACAAGATGCTGGGTATTATACCCCAAACCCTATCAAAGGGACTTTCCAAAGTTAACCCTATCACCAAATAATGTGATGATAACTTGAACTCTAAGACAACAGAAACCTCACATTTCCACTATAGAGCCTATATTTCCCCCAGTCCTGGAACCTTAGAGTGGGGCCCACTTTTCTGCAAGCTGCTCTCAATTCAAATCAAATAATATTGCATCTGCGGATGGCAACCTAATCAACGCAACGAGTGCCACCCCAGCATGCTTCACTTCAGACTGTGACCAGAGACTTCAGGTGTGGAATGACAACCCTTCAGCTTCATCACTCGGGTGAGACCTTTCCTTTCATAGTATTCTCTAATTCCATTCTAGGTGTTCCACTCCCCAATAAGGTCCCCAAACCTAGATATAGTCCAGGTTCCCTGAGATTGAGCGTAGGTTCACCCGTGCCCATAAACTAGGGGAAAAATATATACCTGAAAGCAGAAGTACACAAGAGCCTGCAGGGAATACCCCCAACACTTCATCTGCACTATTCCAGTCTTTAGGTCCATGATTGTTCAACAATTTGTTTGGCTTTGTATGTTAACTCTCTTTTCAGCCACCAGGTTCTGGATGCCAGCAAGATGCTGACCAGACTTCCCTGGACAGACGACCCCATCAATGTGTACTGGAGCTCCACTTCCTCAGAGCCCCACCCTACTAGGGAAAGAGAGAGGCAGACTGGGAGTATGGATTGACCAGTCAACACCCATGTTCAGTGGGGAAGCAATTACAGAAGCCAGACCGTCCACCCTCTGCAACCCACAACGACCCTGGATCCATACTCCCAGAGAGATAGAGAATGGGAAGGTTATCAGGGGAGGGGATGGGATATGGAGATAGGGTTATGGTAATTGTGCGGAATTGTACCCCTCTTATTCTATTGTTTTGTTAATGTCTCCTTTCTTAAATAAATAAATAATAAAAAAAGAAGTTCATACTGTGGTTCAGATCTTCTTACTTTACGTTGTGGTCCTGCTGGAAGGGAGGGGGGAGGTTGCAAGATTGGAGGAGGAGGAGGGAGAACTAGCTGCTCCCTCACCCCCACATATACTTCCAGACCCTTCCCTTGAGATTCTTTCAACAGGGTCAACTACTGTGTAAATTTAACTGGCTTGGAAACATTACTTTATACATTATGGGTGAATAAAAGGCAAGTCTTATTTTAATGGGTTTAATAGTATGTTAAGTTCTTCAGTAATTGTTTTGAATGAGGTCCACCTCAGACTATCATATTTCAGTAATGTTATATTTTTACCTAATTTTTATATCAGTTTTTTTTGAATAATAATTTGCAAAACAGTTGTCACCTGCGTACAGTTTCTTTTCATCATCCTCTGAATTTTGCTGCTCTAGTCTGGCTTTTTCAGATGGAAAGAGTAGAACACAGAAGACAGAGAAGGGGGAAAGAAACTATAATATTCCACCTTCCCTGGGGGGAAGGGGTGCAGACCACAACATGGGTTTAGCAGATGGTAAAGCAGAGCACTATCCAAGTGAGCTATTTTGATGGCTCTTGTAATAGTTTCTTATCTTCCAATTTTGTCATTGTGGAATTTTTAGTATCATTAGTTAGATGCCTGAATTATTCCTAAGTGTCTTCTCTAAAATATATACTTATTTAACCTTTTAATAGGCAGTAAATTTATAGGATTCAAAAATCAAATCTTAGGAAGCTCAAACAGTGAAGTGCTATTTTTCCACCCTGGGTACCCATTCCTCATTTTTTTATCTTTATTATTATTTTTTTTGCTGGTGCAGTCAGGCTTACAAGTTGTAAAATATCATTTTAGAAATCATTTGTGACTCTGAAAAGCAAATCCTTGTATACTCATATTCTTTTCTTTTTATTAAATTATCAAAGTGCTAAGCACTCTGGTTTGCCCCTTGTGCCTTTCTTTTAAGTTTGGAATGTATTCTATATTAACATATGAAACCACCTTCAGCCCTATTCTACAGTTGATGTACTACATCATTTATTATTAACAGTTCCTTAATGGATACATTTACTTTCCAACTTTTTGATCTTACAGAAAATATTAGAACAAAGTGTCTCTGTATGCCATCTTATATGCTTGAGAATATTACATTCTCTCTATAAATATATGTTCTAGGGCCCAGGTGGTGGAACAACTGGTTGAGCACACATGCCACAGTGTTCAAGGACCCAGGTTCAAACCCATGGTCCCCAATTGCTGGGGGAAAGCTTCACAAGTGGCGAAGCAGTGCTGCAGGTGTCTTTCTGTCTCTCTCCCTATCTGTCTCCCCCTCCTCTCAATTTCTAGCTGTCTCTAGCCAATAAGTAGATAAATAAAGAAAATGCAAAATATTTAAAAACTCTTAAAATATATATTATATTCTACAGAATTAATTCCTAGAAATAAAATTACCAGATCAAAAGATACTGTGTATCAGGAACTGCCATTTTTATTGCCTAATTATTTATTTATTTATTATTTATTTTTTTAAATATTTATTTCCTTTTTTTTGCCCTTGTTTTTATTATTGTTGTAGTTGTTGTTGTTATTGATGTCGTCATTGTTGGATAGAACAGAGAGAAATGGAGAGAGGAGGGGAAGACAGAGGGGAGAGAAAGATAGACACCTGCAGACCTGCGTCACCGCCTGTGAAGCAACTCCTTTGCATGTGGGGAGCCAGGGGCTCAAACCGGGATCCTTATGCCGGTCCTTGAGCTTTGCGGCATGTGCACTTAACCCACTGTGCTTGCCTAATTATTTTCTAGGCATTTATTGATTTGTACTTCACTAGGAAGTTAAGGCTTGATACCTTTGTTCTCTCACTTATGCATGAAGCCTTCTAATTTTTTATTTCTACTAACTAGAGCAGTTACAAACATTACAATTTTATGTGCATATATCTTGTGAGATGTCAAATGTTTTTCCCCCTTCTAAATATTTAAGGGTCATTTGTTAAATTATGAAAACAATGCATATGTTAGCGATAACTTTTATATATTTAACATGTACTTTCTCCCAGGTTCTCTTTGAAAAAAAAACTTGCTTATAGTGGATCTTTTCCTTGCAGAATATTGTGTAATTAAAATATTATAAAAACATTACAGTATATAAAGTTATTATTTTAAAAATGTCATATGTTATATGACACATTTAAAAGATGCCCATACTGGAAGATTAGTAAAAATAAATTATCCCATATCTTTTTAAGAATTTTCTGGATATGCATATACTTACATAAGATATATATATATATATATATATATATATCTGTACATATATTTATGTATACAGGTAATAAAATATAAATGTTATTTGTTAGATTAAGTTGTGTGAATTTTATTTTGGTTTTTTTTTAAAGAGGAAAACATTGGTAAAACACTTTCACCTAAACCTTAAGGACATCTTTGATAAAACAAACTCAATTGTAATGAAGACTAAAGCAGAAACAAACCAGTGGGACTACATTGAATTGAAAAGTTCTGCACAGCCAAAGAAACTATCACACAAACAAGGAGACCCCTCATAGAATGGGAGAAGATCTTCACATGCCATACAACAGACAATAGACTAATCACCAAAATATACAAAGAGCTCAGCAAACTTAGCAACAAAAAAGTCAATGACACTATCCAAAAATGGGCAGAGGATATGAACAGAACATTCACTACAGAAGAGATCCAAAAGGCTAACAAACATATGAAAAACTGCTCCAGGTCGCTGATTGTCAGAGAAATGCAAATAAAGACAACATTGAGATACCACCTCACCCCTGTGAGAATAGCATACATCAAAAAGGACAGCAGCAACAAATGCTGGAGAGGCTGTGGGAACAGAGGAACTCTTCTACACTGCTGGTGAGACTGTAAACTGGTCCAGCCTCTGTGGAGAGCAGTCTGGAGAACTCTCACAAAGCTAGACATGGACCTTCCATATGACCCAGTAATTCCTCTCCTGGGGATGTACCCCAAGAACTCCATAACACCCAACCAAAAAGGTATGTGTAAACCTATGTTCATAGCAGCACAATTCATAATAGCTAAAACCTGGAAGCAACCCAAGTGCCCAACAACAGATGAGTGGCTGAGAAAGCTGTGGTATATATACACAATGGACTACTATGCAGCTATTAAGAACAATGAACCCACCTTCTCTGACCCATCTTGGATGGAGCTCGAAGAAATTATGTTAAATGAGCTAAGTCAGAAAGATAAAGACGAGTATGGGATGATCCCACTCATAAACAGAAGTTGAGAAAGAATAACAGAAAGGGATCTGACTAAATTTAGAGTAGGGCACCAAAGTAAAAACCATGGGTTGAGGGTGAGGGTGGATGTTCAGCTTAATGGGGCAGTGGGGGAGGGGGGGAGGTAGGGTGGAACACAGTCTTTTGGTGGTGGGAATGTTGTCTATGTACACTCCTATTAATTTGTAGTCATTTAAATCTCTAAGAAATATGAGAGGGGAAAAACTGATTGAATGTCTCAAACTTTTTAAAGCACAGACTGAATCTTCTTAATACATATGTTGATCCTCTTAAAAGCTTAGTCCAGGGAGAACAGAAGCAACCGGTGGCATAGCTATATACAAATAATGTCAAAGGACATAAAATATGGTGATGGTGTGTATGATAGAGCAAATCCTAACAAATGGATTTTCAAAGTTAACCCAATTGCCAAACAATGTGATTATAGCAATAACTATCTATTGTTTTCTTAAACCCTGAGACAGCAGGAACCTCCTACTTCCTCTATAGAGCCTGCATTTTCCCCAGTCCTGGAACCTCTGGGGTGGGGCTCACTTTCCTGCATGCTTCTCTTGTCATACCAAATGACGTTGCATCCGCTGATTCCAACCTAATCAATACAACAAGTACCACCTCAGCATGTTTCACTTCAGACTGTGTCCAGAGACGTCAGTTGTGAAATGCCAACCCATTACTCAGGTGAGACCTTTACTTTCATGATATTATCTAATCACATTCCAGAAGCTTCACTTCCTAACAAAGTCCCAAAGCCTAGATATAGACCAGATCCCGCAAGATAGAGCATATGTTCACATGAATCCATAAGTTAGGGTAAAATATATACCTGAAAGCAAAAATGCACAATAGTTTCTAGTGAGTCAGTATCAAGTTCATAATGAAATAGTGTCTAATTAGACTTAGATACTCTCCTCACCTATTTCCTGTTGAAGGTTCACTCACTCACTCCAAAGCTAACCTTATCAAAGTAAGGATTGCAAAAGCTAAATAAGGGCAAGAGACTGGCATAATTTAATGATGACTCTTTAGTCACTCTCAGGTCATTCCATCAGCTGGTGCCCTAATCTGGGAGTCTTTAGTTTCCCAAATAGACTTACACCTAGACCTCGAATAAATCCCTCTATCCATTGTTACTTGTTGTTTTCAACGGGTTAAGTTGTTTTCACCGGGCTGGCTTCACGGGCGGGTAACAGATGACCAGGGACTCATGGTTGAGCTGTAGGCAGTATCTCTTTATTTATGCAGGACGCAGCACAATCTAAGACGAGCTAAGTTAAACTCAAAGTACAGTACTCTAAAACTCACAATGCTGTCTTTATATATACTTCCCAAGTAGGGTGGAAACAGGATGTGACATAGAGAGGGTGGAGAGAAAAGTGACTGGTGAAAATCAGGGTGTGACAAAGAAGGGATCAGGGTGTGACAAGGAGGGGGGGTGGAGCAAAAACATATCATGAAACAGTGGGGATTGAACCAATGCCCTAGAGGGAGGTGCTTATTAACAGCGGTTATGTAAATAGAATGAAGTGGTTATGTAAATAGAATAGTGTTAAGCAGGGGGGATTTAAACCAAATGAAACAGAAGGGGTCTCATGCATACCAACAGTTACTGGTCCTTTCTATCAGGAATAACACAATAGATCCCTTTGTGGACCCCCATAGGACCTTGACATCAACTTGGATCAACAATGGTAGAGAATGTTCCATCCTCCGAAGAGAGGATGGACAACATACTTTATGCGACACCTGAGGAAGATGGGTCGATATTGGGGCAGCTTGGTATGTTCCTACTCATGACCACAGAATGTGAGCTCAGATCTAGAGGGATGCAGAGGGGTTTACAGTCAACAGTATTTATACCCCTTTCCTATATTAGGGAGCTACTCTCTTCCCTGATACAGCTTTCTGGTCCTTTTTGCAGCCATGACATCATCTCCCCAGACAATAACTTGGATCCACCAGCATATCAGATTTCAGGCTCAGGTGCAAACAGAAAAAGGGGGAAAAAAACTAGTATAGCCACAGGCTCTTTGGAATTTAACTAAAATATGCCTAGTAGCTACCTACAAAATGGAGAATCTCCCAACTCTTCATCTGTACTATTCCAGCCCTTAGGTTCATGAATGGTCAACAATTTGTTTGGTTTTGTATGTTAACTCTCTTGTCAACCACCAGGTTCCAGATGCTAGCAGGATGCCAACCAGACCAGACTTCCCTGGACAGACAACCCCACCAATATGTCCCGGAGCCCTACTTCCCCAGAGCCCTTCCCCAGCAAGGAAAGAGACAGGCTGAGAGTATGGGTAGACTTGTCAACACCCATGTTCAGCGGGGAAGCAATTACAGAAGTCATACCTTCAACCTTGTACATTCAACAATGACCTTGGGTCCATACTTCCAGAGGGTTAAAGAATAGGAAAGCTATCAGGGGAGGGGTTGGGATACAGAGTTCTGTTGGTGGGGAGTGTGCGAAGTTGTACCCCTCTTATCCTATGGTTTTGTCAATGTTTCATTTGTATAAATAAAAGTAAAAAAAGAAATTTCTGGATATGCATATACTTATATAAGATATATACATATACATGTATCTATACATATATTTATGTATACAGGTGATGAAATGCAAATGTTATGTGTTTAATTAAGTTGTGTGAATTTTATTCTTTTTTTTTTAACGTGAGTGACAGAGATACCAGAGCACTACTCAATTCTGGCTTATGGTGGTGCAAGGATTGAACTTGATACCTCAGAGCTTCAGGCATGAGAGTCTTTTGTATAACCGTTATGCTTTCTCCCCTGCCCTGTGAATTTAATTCTGATGATTAAATGTAAGACACAGAAGCATTGTCAAGGACTATATAAGGATTTGACAATTTTTGGCATAGTACACTTAAGACCTATAATTTTGAGGGCTTGGGAAACAGCATAGTGGTTAGGAATAAGATTCTCATGCCAAAGAATCTGAGGACTTAGGTTCAATTTCCAGCGCTTCCATAAATTAGAGCAGAGCAGTGCTCAAGTCTCTAATTCTCTATCCCTTTCATTAAAATAAAACAAGTAAAATAATTTAAAAAGTTCTCTAATTTTAAAGTATGAAAAACCAGTCATATTAAGAACATTAGCAATTTGTATAGGCAACTCCACTATCTAGTTTTAGGGCTTTTTTTTTTTTCTTTTTTGAAAGAGAGACAAGAGGGAAATGTATCACAGCACCAATGTGGTGGGGGCCAGACTTGAACCTGGGTCATAAGGCAAAGCAGCTGCCCTATTCAAGTGAGTTCTTTTGTCAGTCTTCCAAATCTATCTTAAAATTTTTTTTCTTATTATATTTATTTATTTATTTGATGGATAGAAACAATTAGAAATCATGAGGAAAGCAGCGATAGAAGAGATGAGAGAAAGACAGACACCTGCAACACTGCTTCACCACTCACAAAGTTTTCCCCCTGTAGATGGGGACTGAGGGCTCAAGCCTGGGTCCTTGTGCATTTTAATGTGTGTTCAACCAGGTGCGCCACCACCCAGACCCCCAGACTATCTTTATTATCCCTAAACAAAACTCCATACACATTAGAAAGTCCTTTCTCCATTCCTGAACAGCTAGTCTTTCTGTCTCTAGACATTTCACATAAATAGAACCACACAGTAAGTGACTGGCAACCTCACTTCCAATGGTCTTACCAAGTTTCCTCCATGTTGGAGTGTGTGGCAATTCTCCATCCCTCTATGACTGAGTAATATTGTAGTGTATGGTTAAAACATACTTAGTTTATCCATCAACTACTATGATCTATAGTGACCCTGATCTCATAAAAAAAAAAAAAAAACAACAACAGTATTTTTTAATTCATCCCAGAAAATTTCTGAATCTTATGGTGAATCCTCTTTGCCTTGTTGAGGAACTGCCAAAATAGTCTGTTAGGGGCATTTCATCGCCCTATTCCTCCCAATCTCACTCCTGGGCATTTCCTCCCAGAAATTTGTAGTGTGTTGTCTGCTCCATTTGCCACTTTCTTCTGCAGGTAGTAGCAGTTGTTCACTTGCCCTTCAGCTTCTTAGAGGGAGATATTTTTTTAAACTTACCCATTCAGTTTTGATCATTCTGAATTCAGCAAAACAAAGGGAAACACTTGCTTTGGTCCTGGGGGCAAGCTCAGTCAGGTCACCACAGGTCGACAGAAGTCCTTGAGAAGAGGGAACAGCTGACTTCCTCGGGAAGCAGGTGCCCACAGGGAATGTGGACTGTCATCTTCGTGTCCTTCAGTGTTGAAGAAGGACTAGGAGGGGGTTAGTCTAAGTGAGGCTACAGTGAGCTCATAGGATCACTGCAGATTCAATTGCCTTTCTCTCCTGGCTAAAATTTTGTCTAGTTGTTTTACTGATACAATTTTCTTGCTCTCTTCCACTCTCTGTTGTTGGGGATAGAAAACTCCCATAGTCCTCTATACTAACACTTTGTCTATATATTATAACTAAAATCAAACAAAAACCTCATAATTTCTGTCCTGGAGTCCTCAATTAATAACAAAATACATGTATTTTTCAATAATATTTTCTAGCGATTTCATCCTGGTTTATAAGAACATAAGATTACAGGGAATAGTTCTAAATTGCACCCACCATCAAATTTCTGTGCCTTCTCCCCTCTGATAACTACCATAGTTCTCACAAATTTATAAAGACAGACTGGGTACTTATTTATTTTTCAATTTTTTAAACTTTTAAAAAATATTTATTCTCTTTTGTTGCCCTTGTCATTTTATTGTTGTAGTTATTACTGTTCTTGTTATTGATGACATTGTTGTTGGATAGGACAGAGAGAAATGGAGAGAGGAGGGGAAGACAGAGAGAGGGAGAGAAAGATAGACACCTTCTTCTTCTTCTTCTAGCGTTTGCCCTTCTTCCGTAGCCAGTCAACAGCGTCAGGTTGAGCATGATGTAAAGTTTCGAGACCTCCTTTGAATCTGGAGAGGTGGCAGTCGTTGACTATGTGGGTCATAGTCTGTCTGTAGCCGCAGGGGCAGTCCGGGTCGTCTCTGGCTCCCCAGCGGTGGAACATAGTGGTGCACCGGCCATGGCCTGTTCGATAGCGATTGAGGAGGGCCCAATCATAACGTGCTAGGTCAAAGCCGGGTTGACGCTGGCAGGGGTCTGTGATGAGGTGTTTGTTCTTTACCTCAGCTGACTGCCAACTCTGTTTCCAAGAGTCTGGAACAGAGAAGTTCAGTGTAGGCATAGGGGACCAGATTGGGTGACGAAGCGTTGGACAGGGTGGGCGAAGATATCCAAGTATATTGGCAGGTCGGGTCGAGCGTAGACGTGGGAAATGAACTTAGATGATGCCGCATCCCGACGAATATCTGGTGGGGCGATGTTGCTAAGAACTGGCAGCCATGGAACCGGGGTGGAACGGATGGTTCCAGAAATTATCCTCACAGAGGAATATAATTTGGAATCGACCAAGTGGACATGGGGGCTATGGAACCATACTGGGGCACAGTATTCTGCAGTGGAATAGCATAATGCCAGAGATGATGATCGTAGTGTGGAAGCGCTCGTGCCCCATGAGGAGCTGGCCAGTCTTGCAATGATGTTATTCCTCGCGCCCACCTTTGCTGCAGTTTTTATGAGATGTTCGTGAAATGACAGGGTGCGATCAAGAGTAACGCCAAGATAGACTGGCTGGGTTTCATGACGGATTCTCGTATCGCCAAGCTGCACATTAAGCTCACTCGAGGCCGAGGCATGGTGTAGATGGAAAACAGATGATACCGTTTTTGCAGTGCTAGGGATTAGTCGCCATTTTGTACAGTAATCAGATATCAGAGACATGTCTTTCGTGAGTGTTTCCTCGAGGATGTCGAACTTGGATGCCTAAGTTGCACAGCAGATGTCATCGGCGTAGATGAACTTCCTTGAAGAAGTTTCTGGGAGGTCATTGATATAAATATTAAATAGCGTAGGAGCCAGAACAGAGCCCTGGGGGAGGCCACTTGAGACAAGTCTCCATCTGCTAGACTTGTCACCCAGATGCACCCGGAATCTTCTGTTTTGGAGAAGAAACGATATAGTGTTGGCCACCCATGGAGGCAGGCATCTTGAGATCTTGACTAGGAGACCACGGTGTCAGACCGTGTCATAGGCTGCTGTGAGATCAACAAAGACAGCACCCATCTTTAAATTCTTCTGGAATCCATTTTCTATGTAAGTTGAGAGGGCCAGGGCTTGTTCGCAGGTAGATCTTCCTGGGCGGAAACCAGCTTGGGCGGGTGATAGGAATTTCTCTGTAAGAGGAGAAATACGTGACAGAAGTAGCCTCTCAAGGAGTTTGTAACACATGGAGAGGAGAGAAATTGGTCTATAGCTGGCGGCCAGTGTTGGGTCTTTCTTTGGTTTCAAAACCGCTATAATCTTCGCACGACGCCAAACTTTGGGCATAGACTCAGATTCCAAGATGTGGGACAGGAATGAAGTGAGCCACTTCTTTGCCATGGGACCCAGGTTAAGAATGAGTTCTGTGGTGATGTTATCATAGCCAGCAGCTGTTCCTGGTTTAACCCTCTTCAAAGCGTCTTCCAGTTCAGACAGTGTAAAGGGAGAGAGTTTTGGAGATGGACAAGATAAACGGAAGTGGGATGACCACTCATGCGAAATTTCTCTTTTCCAGACTGGGTCCATCTTAGCATGTCCAACTTGAGTTAGGTGACTGGCCACTGAGTTTGGAGATACGGGAGGATGGGAGACGGGAGGGGGTTGGCTCCCGGCACCCAGTCTGTGAAGAAGCTTCCAGGCCTTCCTACTTGAGTGGGTGAAGTTCAGACTTTCCGTGAGTTGTTGCCAGCAGGCTTGGCGTGCTGCATCCAGGGAGGCAATGAGATGGTCAGCCACATCTGGGTCGCCCGACTCATCATACTGCTTTAGTAGTTGCTCGCATTCAGCATCAAGACAAGGCGTATAGTTAGCACGTCTCCCACGAGGAATGGCTTGGGAAGCTGCTTTGAAGATGTCTTGGCTGAAGCGCCTGTAGGAATCTTCAGAGGGGATAGAGTTAATTGGAATTGCAGGAATAGATTTGTTGGTAAGATCACTGAACAGACGCCAGTTTGCTTTCCGAAAGCAAGACCTGCTTCACTGCTTGTGAAGCGACTCCCCTGCAGGTGAAGAGCCTGGGGTTCAAACCGGTATCCTTATGCTGGCCCTTGTGCTTTGCACCACCTTTGCTTAACCCACTGCTTTTGCCCAACACCCTTATTTTGCAATTTTATGTGGTTCAGTTCTCTATATTCCACATATATCCCACCTAGCAGTTGTCTTTCACATTCTTAATGACTTCATTAAGCATAATTACTTGACCATCTATCTTCTTCCAAGGATACAAAACCAGCTTTTTTAATTGTGAGTAGTATTTCATCAAGTATAAATCCTATATCTTCTTTATTTTGTTATCCATGATTGTTATTTAGGTTGTATTATTTACAATTGCCATGGTACATATCTTGGCCCAAACTGGTAGGTGAGTTGACTCCATCCCACTGACAATTACCATACTCTGAGTTCTTTTGATAATTTCTCTAGAACAGCTAAGAGCCAGCTTTGTTTTCTTTATCTCTCAGAGTGCTTAAGTCTACTGACTCCTTGATTACAATTTGATGCCAATAGTGTTTTTCTTTTTCTTTCTCTTATCAGTTGATGCTTTGTTAGGTGTTACATGTACTAATCTTATTATGATCCTGATAGGTCAAAATGCCATGTGCTTTGACTCTGTAATGATTCCAGAGGGTGAAAGGAAGAAACATTGACATGAGGTGCTATTGATTGGTGCAAAGATGTGGAATATAAATACATCAATCTTATTATGATCCTGACAGGTACAAATGCCATGTGCTTTGACTCCATAATGATTCCAGAGGGTGAAAAGAGAAAAACATTGACATGAAGTGTCACTGATTGATGCAAAGATGTGGGATATATATTAAAAAGGCAAGATATGATCAAGATCTGGCTGTGTGAAAGCCCCACCTATATTATCCTAAACTGGTGGTCCTGAAATCACAGCTCTGATACATGGCATACAGGCTGGCATAAAGTTGGGCTGGATTTAAGATGCTTTCTGGATTCCACAACTATGAGTTCACTGAACCCTTGTGTAGTGAGGACCACAGGGTACTGTCAGTCAGGAAAAGAGGCCCATCCAGGTGTGCAACTATAAAGGAACTCTTCATACCTCCACAACTGTTTGACAGTTAGCCTATTCCTGGACGTCAGCCTTAAGTGGTTCTCACCTCACCCTTAAGTCTTTAATGCCAATTTAAGTATAACCTGATATTATTAATATTATATTATAGTCTCTTCTCATTGAAACCATATTGTAATTATATGCAATTGACTTAAGTTGTAAAATGAAAGCTGTCCACATAAAAGGAACAGTTAGCACACTTGCAATGTACTCCAGGGGCCAAGTCATGGATTCCCCCTCATGCAGTCTCCTCATTTTTTTTTTAAGTCTGTCATAGAGTATGTGAGATTATTATGCTTTGGTATAATTCCAGTAAATAGTTCACCAATATGAGACTTTTAATAGATTTCTGAAAAATAAGAGGAAGAAGGATGGGTTGTTATGGTATTGAAATAACCAAGTGCTGTAGACTTTAAAGCAGCTTTGTCTCTAGTGAGAACTTGACAAAAATAGGACTGATTAAATATCTTACTTGGATAATGCTCTGTTTTGCCTTATACATGACCCAGGTTAGAGCCCAGCCCACAACTACACTGGAGGAAACTTCTGTGCTATGGTTTCTTTCATTTGTCTCTCTTTCACCATCTTAAAATAAAAAAAGGTTGGGATGGGGCTGGGGAAATAGCACAATGGTTGTGGAAAAGACTCTCAAGCCAGAGGCTCTGAAATGGATGGTTCAATCCCCAGTACCATCTTAGGCCAGAGCTGAGTGGTACTCTGCCCCTCACCCATCAAAATAAGTAAAATTTTTTTAAAAATTAAAAAAAAGAAATAGAAAAGAAACAGGCAGAAGTGTGTGTGTGTACAGTATAGAAAACAGACTTAGACACATGGGTTGCTTCCAGGTTTTGGCTATTACAAATTGTGCTGCCAAGAACATATGTGTACACAAATCTTTTTGGATGGATATGTTGGGTTCTTTAGGATAACAACAACAGATGAGTGGCTGAGCAAGTTGTGGTATATATACACAATGGAATACTACTCAGCAATAAAAATGGTGACTTCACCGTTTTCAGCTGATCTTGGATGGACCTTGAAAAATTCATGTTAAGTGAAATAAGTCAGAAACAGAAGGCTGAATATGGGATGATCTCACTCTCAGGCAGAAGTTGAAAAACAAGATCTGAAAAGAAAACAGAAGTAGAACTTGAAATGGAATTGGCATATCACACCAAAGTAAAAGACTCTGGGGTGGGTGGGTGGGGAGAATACAGGTCCAGGAAGGATTCAGAGGACCTAGTGAGGGTTGTATTGTTATATGGGAAACTGGGAAATGTTATGCATGTACAAACTATTGTACTTACTGTTGAATGTAAAACATTAATTCCCCAATAAAAAAAAGTGAATAAAAAAAAGAAAACAGACTTAGAAACAGGAGCAAGTTTTGTATGGCAAAATATTTGCCTTACAAACCTGTACAGAGGGCCAGAGGGATAGTTCACTAATTAAGAGTGTATGCCTTGCCATGTGTGTAGTACAAGAAATTCATGAAAGAGGAAAAAGAGATTCTAGGACTATCACTGAAGATATATTCTGTGATATGTGTCCCTAAGAGGGTCAATATCTACAATCTTTGAAGACTTCCCAATTCATTAAATCGAAGAATCTAAAT
Organism: Erinaceus europaeus; assembly: GCF_950295315.1. NCBI lineage: Eukaryota > Metazoa > Chordata > Mammalia > Eulipotyphla > Erinaceidae > Erinaceus > Erinaceus europaeus. The sequence continues at coordinate 11,106 of NW_026647642.1, read as the reverse complement.
AAAATATGAACAAAAGACAAAGATTCACTTAAGAGGATGTGTGTGTGAAATACATGGAACGATATTTTACATCATTAATCATTAGGGAAACTGATAAGATTTTTTTTATCAACATCATATTAGTGGTTATGCTTTGAATGAGTCAAAAACAATACACAGATATTTATCTAGCTGCTGGAGATTGTTAGTAATTCTCATTACTTTTTTTTTTTAACTGCCAGAGGTTTTTTTTTGTTTTGTTTTTTTTAATTGCTGCTGGGGTTTGATTTCTGCAAGATGAATCCACCATTCTCATTCCTGGTAATCTGTCTACCTACCTACCTATCTAATCTATATCTCTCATCTTTTTGTCTCTTTTTTTATTTTGATAGGACAGAGAGGAATTGAGAGGGAAGGGAGGATAAAGAGGCGGAGAAGAAAAGAGAGTGAGTAATGGAGGGGGAAGGAGAGGGAGAGGGGGAGACCTGTAGCATTGCTTCACCACTCATAAAGCTTCCTCCCTATAGGTGGGAGACTGAGGGCTTGAGCCAAGGTTCTTGTCAAGGGTAATGTGAGTGCTCAACTCAGTGTGCCACTGGTCAGACTCTGCTTCTAGAGTCAACTGTGCTATGCTTCTAAGTGGGTGTATATCCTCTCTGGAGAAAGTGCTGCATGCAAAGTAGCTGTTCAGGGTTGGACTGAGTTATGACAATGCCAGCAATGGCATCAACAATTCCTTTTTGAAGTCCTACCACACTACTACAACAAGCAGTAGTTTAGGTTTAATGTTGCTTAACCTTAGCAATGACAGCCAACACTCAAGTTCATTAACTTTGGTGCTTCTAGACACTGTTGAAGGGCTTTTATTTATTAATACTTTGATCCCTAGAGGTCTATATTATTACTCATCTCATTTTTCCAGTAAGAAAACAGACCTATATTAAAATGCTTCTGGAAAGTAATTTACCAAGCAGTAGAGATGAGTTGAACATGGGCAACATATTTGGAGAGTCCAGAGAAGCCTTAGGCTCTTCTTAGAAGTCTAAAGAATCTGGTGTGATGTAAGTTACGAGTTCTTCTCATACAAGTGTGGGACTGACTCAGTTTGCAGCCTCCTACAGGTGGCTCTGTGTTTACCCAATATTAGCTTCAGCTTCTTCCTGCTTTAGAAATAGGGTCATTTCTCAGCAGCTGTCCTAAAAGCCCATCTATTTAAATATAGACTGATACACAGAGTTCTTTGTCTGCAGAAAAGGATATAAAAGTCAAAATACTTCTCTTGCCAGCGATTTGGTTGACCAGCACGGCATAGATTGTATTTTAGGACACAAATCAGATTTGTGAGTTATTTCCTCTCGGCCTCTCACTTACCATCCCTTGGCTGCTGAATGTGCACTTTTTTCTTCTTGCTCACAGGAAGTGCTTCCTGTGTAACCACATCTCTCTCCTGTATCATCATCTACAAGACCACCTGCACTACTCCTTACCACGTCCTTCTTCCTGAATGATTCCTGGGTCTCTTGGAGTGACATTTGTTCACATAAATGACTTTGACTGTAATGTTTATAGAGTTTTGCTTTGCTCATGAGAGGTGCGGCAGCTTCAAGCTCCAGTTCACAAGACAAAGAGCCATTCCTGGTGTCCTTTGCCTTTGTTGGATTCCTTAAACCCTTTCCTTATATCCCGTGGGATGGATGACCCAGTATGTCAAAGGCACAGGAGAGATCTACTCTCAGGTCTATTAACTTTGTGCAATGTGCACGCATAAAACCAAATCTCTTATATTTTGTACAGAGTAATAGGATCTGACCCTTGGAAGAACTGCACTGTATTCTCTGGTTGGCCTCCACCCTCAGTTCTCCCAGCACCTTCTATTTTTCTCTATTTGGCTGGGCTATGAACACTTGTACTCACTCACAAGATAGCTTATGGGAAATTCCAGGTCCCTGGTACTGGGGCAGCAGCCAGAACTTTCTGGGACTTATCTCTGCACCCAAATTCTGAGCAATACCACCAGTCAACCTCCCTCTAATCTACCTGACTGCTTCCAGGGAGTTTGGTGGCTGCTGGAACAAATACAGATTTGCCTTTCCAAGTTGCTCACCTGGGTCCTTTCTCAATGCCTCCTTACTCTGGCATTTTTTTTTTTTTTTTATTCCCAAGAGGGTTCTATGCCTGCATGACTAATTCACTTTTCTTGGTAGCTAGTTTTTTAAGTACAGAAATTCAGAGAGGAAGAGAGATAGAGGGGGAGAGAGAACAAGAGACATCTACAACACTGTTCTTGTGAAGCTTCCCACCCTGTAGGTGGGGACCTGGAGCATGGTAACATGTGGATTCTACTGGGTGTGCCACCATCCCACTCCCTCAAATGCCTCCTTACTTTGGATACTTTTCTGTCTCTGGTTTCCATGGTGATGAATCAAGTGGTTTCTTGTGTTTGTGAGGAGAAATGGGCTATTTTTCATCACAAGGCTTGCCACTATTGAACTTTTCTATTTCAAATTTGTAAAAAAAAAAAAAAAAAAAAAAAAAAAAGAAAGAAAGAAAGAAAGAAAAGAAAAGAAAAAATAAACACGTTCCACCCATGTGGTAGGAAGGTAATGGGCTCTAAGAACTTACGCCACCCCCTTGGAACTCCTCCCCCAACACCTCCAGTGACAGCTGACATCCCGAAGTGCTATACAGCCAGCCTCTTGGAGGCTCATTTCTTCCAGAGCATCACAGATGTGTCAGCAATGTTGGTTTGGACCTGAATTTAACGCTGAGAACATTTAAATGAGAAAAAAAAACTTGGCTAGATTTCCTTTCTCAAATCCCTCTTTCAATGATTGAAAATAGTTTCTGCTTTAACAAGCATTCTTTCCCTTGCAGCTCTGCTTCTCATTTGGCCCATCCTCCCATGAAGTCAGGATCTGGCATTTATGACATAGCAGGGGGTGCCGAGATGGAAACGTTTATGTTATCATAGATGCCTGGCCCTGAAGATGGGCAAGAGCCCAGGGGTGGTGGTGGGGTGGGGGTTACGTTTAGGTACCCCTTCATCCTTGGCCACAATCTCGCCTTTGTCTCAGTGACCTTCCTTGCTGAGTTTGACTCTTCCAGCTTGTTGGTTGTGCCTTTAGCACTTGGACAGCAATCTCAGGACCAGCTGTTGTCCATCCTCTCTTGGGATCCTGAGTCCTCTCTCAGGGAGCTGGAAGCAGCAAAACTTTCTGGGACATGTTTCAAGTAGGGAAACTACAGCAGATGCACTGGGGCAGGGCAGCTGCAAGAAATCTGGCAGCAGCAACTGTTTCCTTTCCTGGGAACCGGCATGGTGCCCAGCTAGGTACTTTCATGAATTGGAAGAGATAAACCGGAAGGACAGAGGAGGCATTTCCAACATCTAAGATGAACCATGGTGGGAGGGTATCCACAGAAGAAGAAAGCTATGGCCATCAAAATTTCAGGTAATTCAACTTTTTGGTAGATATTTGAACTTTGTAAATTAAGTTTTTTGAATAAGATTCCTGAATTGGTCCAGTCCCTGTGGAGAGCAGTCTGGAGAATACTCAATGAATGAGAGAAATGGGCCTACCCCATGACCTGGAGCTGGAAATTCTTTTCCTGGGAATATCTCTAAAGGACACACACACACACACACACACACACACACACACACACACACACAGAGAGAGAGAGAGAGAGAGAGAGAGAGAGAGAGATATCTATACATACCTATGTTTGTAGCAGCACATTTTGTAATAGAAGCAAGTCATATGAGTAGCTAAAAATGTGGTGTATATATGCATGATGGAATATTACTCAATTACTAAAAATGACAAATTCATCTTTTTTGCTTTATCTTGGATGGGGCTTGAAGGAATCATATTAAGTGAGATAAGTCAAAAAGAAAATGATGAACTTAAGAAACAAGAACAGAAAGGGGAAAGATAAAGTAGAACTTGAACTTTATTTGGTGTATTGGACCAAAGCAAAGGACTCTGGGGAAGGAGAGAATGGAGGGGGCTAGAGACAATTGATTCCTGGTGCAGGGTGGTAGAAAAGGACCTAAGTTGTAGTTAAGGATGCTTTTCAGACATCTATCATGGTGAAATGAAAAATTGTACCCATGTGTTAATAATTGTACTATAAACCCTAAAATGATTTAAAAAGAAAAAAAAAGAGAAACAAAGAAGAGCTAGAAATATAACTCACTAGAGAGGGGTCATGTATTGCCAGACTCAGGACCCTGTACCACATGGGCAGTGACATGGCCCTGAGGGAAGCTCTATTGCTGTGGTATCTCTTCTCTCTGGCCATATCTGAATGAGTCAATCTGGAAGCAGTGAAATTATTCATGTGTGATTACTTGGTTCCTCCCAAAACAAACTCAAAATATGATGTTTTGTGCTTCCATAACAAGCAAATTTTTTGCTTGTTTGTCTATCCTGTTCTTGAACTTGATGCTTGATGTTACTATTGCCACAGATATATTGAAAACTAGAACTGGCTGGTATGCTTTCTCAGCCTGAAGGGTTTTTAAGTGTTGGTATTACTTCATTTCGAATCCTAATCCTTGTAGGACCCCAAATCAGTAGCTCGATTCTATCCTATTTTATTTCAGTAGGGGGAGGACTAAAATCATATGTTGCTTTCCTTTTCTTTTCTCCTTTCTTTTCTTTTCTTTTCTTTTCTTTTCTTTTCTTTTCTTTTCTTTTCTTTTCTTTCTTTCTTTCTTTCTTCCCTTCCTTCCTTCCTTCTTTCCTTCCTTCCTTCCTTCCTTCTCTTCCTCCTCCTTCTTTTTGTTACCGGGGTTATCCTTGGGGGCTTGGAGCCTGCCTGACCACGTCACTGGTTCCAATAGCCATTTTTTTTAATATGTTTTTATTTATTTTGGTTAGAGTCAGAGAGAAATTGAAAGAAAGGGGCCGGTAAACACACACACACACACACACACACACACACACACACACACACACACACACCTGTGGCACTGCTACACCACCCATGAAGCTTCCCCCTGTAGGTGGGGACCAGGGTCTTGAACCCTGGTACTTGTATATTGTAATGTGTGTTCAACCCAGTGTACCCAATTTGTTCCTTACAATTTTTACCTTTTAACTGTCTTTCTTGGTAGAGGATGAGTCAGAAAAAGATAGAGGATGAGAAAGAGAGAGTAAGAAGGATACCTTTGGCACGCTCTACCATTCCCAAAGCTTGCCCTCTTGCAAGTAGGGACTGGGGATCTTGAGCCTGGGTCCTTGAACATGGTAACCTACATGCTGTACTAGATTGCCATTAGCCCCGCCCCCAATCACATGCCGGGGGCCACTAGTATGCAGAACACATACCGTTTTCATGGCAAGACTGTCTTCCTCACTCATTCTTTGCAAAATGTTGTGACTATCCATAGCCCTCAGAATTTTTAGAAACAGGCCACTTCTTACTCACCAGTTTTAGTTTTAGTAGGATAATAGCAACTGGATTAGGAATAACTGCAGACAAGTATTTTCTTCTCAAGTGAATAGAAATACACATGACCTGAGAAGGAAGATAGTTTGGGGTGAACCAACACCAATTTCTGGGTCCAGCCTGACTCTCCCTGAGAGAAAACTCTTCTTTAAACCCTTTGATGAGCATATGTGAGAGAAGTTACACTGATCTCCCCATTCCTGAGGTACTCCTTCAGAGAAAATCACAGTTCTGAAAAAAGAGATAATGATAATGAAGAGTACTGAGACCTCATTCAGTGACTGTGTTGATATGTCCCTGCATTTCCCTGTGAGAGCATTAGAGTTTAAGCTAGAGATTTGGGAGTCACCATCCTGAAACACTGTCTGGGTAAAGGTAAACTTGAGACCACTACAATACTTTGTGATTTGTTCTGATGTTAGGCATGAAGTATATATCTTTACTCATTACAGAAAGATCATTCTTATGCTCTATGGAGGATAAATAGCAACTACCATATAGGTAGATATGTATATTCATATGTACACAGAGGTGCAGATAAGTTCATACATATCATAATTATTAGGGCCACACTGTTTCAGACTTTTTAAAGGTTTATTTATTGGGGGATTAATGGTTTACAGTTGAAAGAACACAATAGTTTGTACATGCATAACGTTTCCCAGCTTTCCACATCACAATTCAACCCCCACTAGGTTCTCCTCTCTCTGTGTTCCAGGACCTAAACCCTCCCCTGCAACCCCAGGGTCCTTTTCTTCCTTTATTATTTTTAGGCTTATTTTTCAATTTATTTATTTAATTTTTATTTATAAAAGGGAAACACAAAAAACATAGGATAAGAGTGGTACACAATTCCCACCACCAGAACTCTGTATCCCATCCCCTCCCCTGATAGCTTTCCTATTCTTTATCCCTCTGAGAGTATGGACTCAGGGTCATTATGGGGTGTAGAAGTGGAAGGTCTGGCTTCTGTAATTGCTTCTCTGCTGAACATGGGCATTGGCAGGTCAAGCTGTACTCCAAGCCTGTCTCTCTCTTTCCCTACTGGGGCGGGGTTCTGGGGAAGCAGGGCTCCAGGACACATTGGTGGGGTCATCTGCCCAGAGAAGTCTGGTTAGCATCATGTTACCATCTGGAACCTGGTGGCTGAAAAAATAGTTAACATATAAAGCCAAACAAACTGTTGATTAATCATGAACTTAAAGGCTGGAATAGTTCGTATGAAGAGTTGGGGGGATCCTGTTTTGTAGACAGTTAATAGTCCTATTTTATTTAATTTCGAAAGAGCCCACAACTATAGAGAAACAACAGATGAGACCCTTAAGGAAAATACTAGCTACCTTGAAGTAATTAGAGAACCAAAAACTGAAATAGCTGAGCTAAATGGCCAATTAGAAAAATGAGCTAATATTATAACAAATGAAGAAAGAACCAGAGAGAAGGGAAAACAGATTAACAGAAGCAGAAAACAGAATTAGACAGACAGAGGATGAGCTAGAGAAAACTAAGAAAGAGGTAACAGAGCTTAAAAAGAGATTGAGAGACACTGAAAATAACAACAGAGACATATGGGATGATCTCAAAAGAGTAACATTTGTATAACTGGTCTACCAGAGGAAGAAAGAGAGGAAGGGGAAATCAACATCTTAGAGGAAATAATAGAAGAAAACTTCTCAGACCTAAACAACAGAAAGGACATTAAGAATCAGGATGTCCAGAGAGTCCCAAACAGAATCAACCCAGACCTGAAGACCACAAAACACATCATAGTTACAATGAAAAGAAGCAGGGATAATATAAGGATCCTAAAGGATACAAGAGAAAGACAAAAAGTCACATAAAGGGGAAAACCCATAAGACTATCAGCAGACTTTTCTACTCAAACTCTAAAAGCCAGAAGAGAATGGCAAGATATCTATTGAGCCCTCAGTGAAAAGGGTTTCAACCAAGGATAATATATCCTGCTAGACTTTCATTTAAACTAGATGGAGGGATCAAAACCTTCTCAGAAAGGCAAAGGTTAAAGGAAGCAACAATCACCAAGCCTGCCCTGAAAGAAGTTCTAAATGACCTCCTATAAACAAGAACATCACCATAATACTTGCCATATATCAGAGAAAATAAAAAATTGTTGAATAATGGCACTGCAATACATTCAGTCCATAATCTCAATGGTTTAAACACACCCATTAAAAGGCACAGAATGGGGGGAAGATGAATCAAAAAACACAACCCAACCATATGCTGTTTGCAAGAATCCCATCTGACCCAAAAAGACGAACACAGCCTTAAAGTGAAAGGATGGAAAACTATTATACAGCCTAATTGACCACAAAAAAGGCAGGAACAGCCCTTCTTATTTCTGACACCATAGATTTTAAATTACAGTCCATTACATAATGATTAGAGGATCAATCAACCTAGAAGTTTTAATAATTATTAGCATCTATACACACAATGAGGGACCATCTAAATACATCAAACACCTACTGAAAGAACTACAAAAATACATCAATAGTAATACAATATTAGTGGGAGATTCCAACACCCTACTCTCACACTTAGATCAACTAAGCAGAGAATCAACAAAGAAACAAGAGAATTAAACAAAGATATGGACAAACTAGACCGCCTAGACATTTTCAGAGTTCTTCACCCTCCAAAACTGGAATACACATTTTTTTCACATCCACACAGCACATCCTCGAGGATAGGCAACATATTAGGCCACAAATAGTGTCAACAAATTCAAGAGTATTGAAATCATCTCAAGTATCTTCTCAGACCATAGTGGAGTAAAGCTAACATTCAACAGTAAACAGAAAATTACTAAAAGTCACAAAATTTGGAAACTCAACAATGATGTGCTTAATAACCACTGGGTCAGAGAGGCACTCAAGCAAGAAATTCAAATGTTCCTGGAAACAAATGAAAATGAAGATACAAGCTATCAAAATATTTGGGACACAGAGAAAGTAGTACTGAGCGGGAACCTCATAGCCATACAATCACACTCTAGAGAATAAGAAAACCTTAAATAAATGACTTACTGCATGCCTTAAGGACTTAGAGAAAGAGGGACCCCTTTTTCTTTGGTGCAATACACCAACTTCAGTCCAAGTTTTGGTTACTGTTTTCACTTCTGATCTTGTTTTTCAAATTCTGTCTATGAGTGAGATCATCCCATATTAGTCCTTCTGTTTCTGACTTATTTAACACTATCTCACTTAACACGATTCCTTCAAGCTTCATCCAAGATGGGCTGAAGAAGGTGAATTCACCATTTTGAATAGTTGAGTCGTATTGTGTATATAGACCACAACTTACTCAGCCACTCATCAGTTGTTGGACCCTTGAGTTCCATCCAGGTTTTGGTTAATACAAATTGTGCTTCTATGAACGTAGGTATCAGTTATATTTTTGGATGGGCATGTCTGGTTCCTTAGGATATATCACTAGGAGAGGAGTTGCAGGATCATAGGGTAGGTTAACTTCTAACCTTCTGTGAGTTCTCCAGACTGCTATCCACAGGGGTTGGACCAACTTACATTCCCACTAGCAGTGCAGGAGGGATCCTTTGTCAGAGTAACTTTTTCAGGTGCATTGGGGGCCAGGTTCAAATCTGGGTCACACACATGAGTGGCAAAGCAGGTGCACTATCCAAGTGGGATATTCTGTTGGCTCTACAGTGACACTGCATTAAGCTATGGTAGTAGGCCTAAGTAAATCTGCAGCAAGAATAGCACACTGGACTCAGCTTTATCATTTGGAAAGTGTTTGTCGAAGGGAAGAGTGTTGTCAGGGAGGAACTTCTTGGTTCCAGAGTTCCTGGGTGCCTTTGCTATTGTTGGACAATCTCAGTGTTCTGGAGGTCTCTGTTTGTAATTAGCAAGTGGATTTGATTTCTACATTGCAAAAGACACACCCACAGAGGCAGACTCATTTTTATGTTGTCATGAAGTGCCAGTTGTAGTAAAGATCATCAGTTCTCCTGGGAATCTACAAATAAAAATAAGAGTATTGATATGTCAAGAATAGGTCACCTGGAAGTGCACTTGATTTGTAATGCACTAGACTGAGGTTTGAGACTGGCCTCCAGTAAAGAAACTTCAGGATTTTGATGTGTTTTCCTTTCTGTGGCTTTCTCTGTTTATATCTGAACAAGTTAGAATAGAGCTATGAAGCCCCACCTATGACAAGAACAACAACCAAAAAATAACCAAAACCAAAACAACAACAGCAACCCCCCAAAATGAAAAACAAACAAACAAACAAAAAACTCAAGACCTGCATATCAGAAGATCAGGTTTTGAATCCTCTAAAGGCAGTTGGAATGATAGTCACTAGGTGTAATGTCTAATAGCCATAATGTATTCAAAGATAATGATTCAATTAGGAAATAAAAACTGCAACTTCCAACCTCTCCTTGCCCCAGATCACTAATGGACGAGAGGGCTGGCAACTATGGAAAAGGGTCTCAAATGGCAGAAGCATAGTTTTGAGGCTATTCCAGATAATTGCTGCTGGAGAGCTACAGCTTTTGGTCGAGGCTTATTTCATGGGCAGATGCTACTGTGGAGCCAGAAGTAATTTAGGTTTGAAAATTGGCCCTCCTCTGAAAGTGGTTGCTGCGGATGATTTCAGATTTAAGAATGCACTGCCAGATTGAACAAGGCCTATCAGAGTTTGAGATCTGTTACAGTCTCCCCTTGCCATTGCTTAAGGAATGATTCAGCTAATTAGAGGTGTGCTTACATGAGATAAGTGTATCCAGTTGCAAGTTCTCTTTTGCTGTAAGAGATATATATTTTTATTTACCCTGTTTTGATTGCCTTTTGGGGTGCAGAGCAAACTAGATATTTAAACTCTGTTTCTGTGAGAATGAATGTCTGGGTACAGTGCCTATCTGACACTCCCCCCCCACAAACTTCATACAGTGGTGGAAAGGGCTCATGGTGGAGGATGCCACCTTAAAAGAGACACCTGAGGTAGTGGGTCACTCTGTCACATCACCTGCTTGCAGTTTAAGAACTTGACTTAAGCGGGCCAGGTGGTGGTGCACCTGGTTGAGCACACAGGTTACAGTGCGCAAGTTTCCACCTGCAGGGAGAAAGCTTTGCGAGTGGTGAAGTAGTATTGCAGGTGTCTATCTGCCTCTCTCCCTCTCTATCACCCCCTTCCCTCTTGATTTCTGGCTGTTTCTATCAAACTAAATAAAAATTTTAAAAAAAGATTTTGACTTAAGCATTAGTGTCTGTCTTATATTGAGAGACTGATTTATAGTGAAGTTCTGGACAATAGTCTTACCTTGATCAGTCACTTAGAGATGAAACTTAGGTTTTTCAAATATGGGAGTGACAAAAGACAAGGGACAAGAAAAAGTAAGAATCCAGGTTTTGATAGAAACAATTGAATCAGAGAAGCACCTAAAGTCTCAGATTCTTTTTTAAAATAAACCTGTTTATTTATTTTTAGTTTACTATTTGATAGGGCTGAAATAAATTGAGAGGAAAAGGGGGGATAGAGAGGGAGAGAGAAAGAGTGACACCTGCAGCATGGCTTCACCACTCATGAAGATTCCTCCCCTCTTTCATATGGAGACTGGGAGGTGGAGGGTTTGAACCAGAGTTCTTGCGCTTAGTATCTTGTGTGCTCAATCAGATGTGCTAC
>NW_026647641.1:0-74796 GCF_950295315.1 Erinaceus europaeus | reverse complement strand
CTGGGTGATCTGGAGCAAGTCACTGACCCTCTCCAAACCTCAGTATATTTTGTCTATAAGAGAGGCCTGAAATCTGTTCTTGCCTAGGTACGACTGGGCATCAGGAAAGGCCTGTGCCAGCACTGAGTCTCAGTGAGAGCAGAAGGTCAAGTCCAAGAAGGCCCTCTATTTATTGTTATTTATCTTTTTTACTTATTTATTATTTAGACACAGTGGCAAAGAGAGTGAAAGCCCACAGCACCGAAGCTTCTGGGCTTGAACAGCAGCTGGGCTTGAACCTGGGTTGTGCACATAGCAAAGCAGTGCACTACCTAAAGGAGATTTCTCTGACCCTGTAAGTTATTGCTATTATCATTATTACTTTCCAGAGCCTAGTTTATGGTGGTGCCAAGGATTAAACCTGGGACCCCAGAGCTTCAGGTAGGAAGGCCTTTTGCAGAACCATTATGCTATCTCTCTAGTCCATACAGCTTTGCATTCTACCAGTACAGAACCACTGGCTCTTCCCAAATCCCCTCCAGAACCAAGGCCCGGGGATCCACTCACCAGGGGCACAGTTGTCCACCAGGGCACCCAGGGCTTTGCCGTCCTGCCAGTCACGGTTGAAGTTGGTGATGGGCAGCTGGGGCACCTTGTTCTGGATCCAGCCGAGCAGGCGCTGCTTAGGGGTCTGCTTGCGGGCATCCTCGTCATCCTCATCCTCCCACATGGGCATGGAGATGGAGTAGTGTAAGATCAGCGTCCAGATCAGACCCAGGATCAGCTTCAGGTTTCCATCCACAATGGCCTTGCTGTCTGAATGGCAGAGAGGAACAGCAAGGTTCAGGACCTCCTGGGCCCAAATTTCCTGCTTCTGGAACCTTCTCTGACTGGTCCAAAGCCCAACCCAGAGGTTGACTCTTTGAGGGCTCCCTGCCTTCAAATAACGGTGCTCCCAGGTACTGACAACTCTGCTATTGTCCTGGAGGAGGGGGTACCCATGCAGGTGTATTGGGGTCTTGGGGGCAAACACTGCTCTGGTTTCTCTTCCTGGGGTGGGGTGGGGGGGCAGAGAGAGGCCAGGGCTTACCCCAGGGCCTCACTTAGTTGCATCTCTGATCCTGGTTCATTTCATTTTTATTTTAAAGATTTATTTATTTGATAGGACACAGAGGAAAATGAGAGGGAGGGAGGGAGGAGAGCAAGAGAGTGAGAGGGGGGAGAAACACCTGCAGCACTGCTTCACCCCTTGTGAATCTTTCCCCCTGCAGGTGTGAGCTGGTGGCTAGCACCCAGGTCTTTGCAGATGGTAATGTGTGTGCTCAATCGAGCATGTTGCCTCTCAGCCCTGGGCTTATTTTATTTTAATATGTTTTTTTCTTTTAATTTTTCATATCTATTTATCTATTTATTCCCTTTTGTTGCCCTTGTTGTTTTATTATTGTAGCTATTATTGTTGTGTTATTGCTGTTGTCGTTGTTGGATAGGACAGAGAGAAATGGAGAGAGGAGGGGAAGACAGAGAGGGGGAGAGAAAGACAGACACCTGCAGACCTGCTTCACCTCCTGTGAAGTGACTCCCCTGCAGGTGGGGAGCTGGGGACTCGAACCAGGATCCTTATGCCGGTCCTTGCACTTTGCACCATGTGCGCTTAACCTGCTACGCTACCGCCCCAACTCCCCTTGCTATATGTTTTATTGAGGTTCTTTGACAAATAGTGCACATGCAGTGGGTTCAACTAGCTAAGCTTTGAAAAAATATACATATTTTTTTCTTCCCACAAAGCTGTCACCATAAGTCAAGGTGATAGAGCACATCCATCCTTCTGGAAGTTTCCTTGTTTGTACCAGTGTGTAATGCTTTCCTCCTTGCCCTCCCTTCCTCTTCTGAGGTAACACTGGCACATTTTTCTGAGTCTGGTACAGTTGGAATCACATAGTCTGTACCCTTTTGAGCGTCTACCTCACTCTAGGAGCTGGGTTTTATCTTTGCTTTTTTTTTTTTTTTAAAAAAAAAGATTTAGTTATGAGGGCCAATTGGTGGCACACCTAGTTGAACACACATTACCATGCATAAGGACCCGAGTTCAAGCCCCCAGTCCCCATCTGCAGGAGGGAAGCTTCATGAGGGTGAAGCAGTGTTGCAGGTGTCTCTCTCCCCTTCTATCTCCCCCTTCCCTCTCTAACCAACAAATAATTAATTAAAAATATTTATGAGACAAAAAAAAAAAGCAACTAGAATATCACTGTGGCATATGCCATGCTGGGGATTTAACTCAGGACCTCATGCTTGCAGTTCCAAAATTTTTATCCACTCCACCATCTTCTGAGTTTTATCTTTCACAGACTCGAACTTAGTAGGGCCTCAATGCAAATTGGTTGAATGAATGCATCTTTGAAAGACTGAACTTGGAGGGGAGGAAGGCTGATCTGGTTCTAGTCGTACCTTCCTCCAAACACCATAAAAGGCTCTGGAACACAGTTCTAAGGGGAGGGAGGCTGGGGAATAGTGCATGATCTGTTTAGGCTCCACTAGAAAATTATGTCCTCAAATGCTGGGAGCCAGAGTGGGAGGTGTCACCCACGGAGACTCAAGTATCAGAGGCCATCTCTCCCCATGCTCCCCTCCCTGTGAGGTAGACCAGGGGCCTGAAGTGGGGGTGCAAGTCCCCCTTTAGCACTCAGAGAGAACTATCCTGGAACTGGGATGGCTGAGCATACAGATCTTTGGAAAGCAGCTGAAATGTCAAGGACCAGACAGGCCTGAAATCCATCAACTCTTCTGAGCACTGCTTTGGGAGGCTGAGAGGGTGGGGTAGGGGGGGCGGGGCGGGACTTAGCTTTGTTTACTGGTGTTGCCACGGAGATGGGAAAAGGTGGGGCTGGAAGTGCCCCCCTTGGGTAGTTTTCCTGTCTCTGCCCCCCCCCCCATCAGAGCTTGGGGGTGGGGTGGGGTGGAAGCCGCTGGATAGGAGACCCAGAGCATGGTAGAACCCCAGCAGCCCAGCCCCACATCCACCCTCACCCACCTCAGGGAGTTCAGTTTCCTTGACCTTCTGGCCTCAGGCTGGAGCTCCCCTTGCCCTGACTCCCCTTTACTCCCACCCCCTGCACTGATTCATCTTTCCTTCCCCAGCCTGCCTCCTCTCTCCCCCCTCCCCCTGGCTCCAAGCAGCACAATGGTTTGGCAGCTTCCACATTCCATGACACACTCCTCTCAGGCAGGGGCCTCCCCTCTACCTTTTCTCCCAACACCCAGACCCCAGTTTTCACACAATCTTGACACCCAGCACCCCCACTCCCAGCCTAGACAGGCACACACACCCACAAGTGCCTCTAGCCAAGCCCTGGAGCCAGATCCACCCCTCCCACCAGAGGCTGCTGAGGGTTGGAGGGCATTGTATCATCCATTTTTGCTGCCCAGCAAGGCTTCTCCCCAGCAACTGACAAACCACCTCCCCCAAGTCAACAAGGGGTCCCTGTGGCTTAGGGCAGGAGAGGGCTGGGCCTAGAGTTCCAGTGACCTTGCCCACAGGGGCCAGGAGAAGGGAGGGTGCTTAGCTCCACCTAGGGGCCCACCCAAGCCCCCCACCTGCAGGAGGCACCCCCAAAGAGGTGAGAGGAGCCTGTGAGGAGCTCCCTGAGGCCACCTCAGGCCTCCAGCAGAGGGAGAGGTGAGAAGGCTTGCAAGGGAGAGGCCACGGACAGCTGCTCCCCCCCCTCCAGCCCCTCCCTGGGCGCTTGGCTCTGAGAGGAGGAATAGCAACTGGGGAACAGCTGCGGGTCAGAGCTAGCTGCCTCAGAGGCCTCTTTTGTTCCTAAGAGCTGAGGGGAGTTTTTTCTTTTTTGGGGGGTGGGGTAGGCACAGATGAGATAGGAGATGGCATGTAGTTCCTTCAACCCAGGTTGAGCCACCCCCCCCCCAACCTCAGCCTCCCACTCCACTCCTAGGAAGGGCTAAAAGGGAAGGGGGGAGTGCTTTCAGATACACCCCCAGCCTCACCACCTCAGGTGCCCAGTTGTTCACTTTCAGCCCAGTTCAAGGGGCAGCCCCTTCCCACTTCTAAGTGGGATTGAGGGGACTAGTGGCAGCAGTACTGCACCCCCAAGCCCTGGCAGGAACACTTTTTCATCTCTTCAGGCCTGGGCAGCGGCCCCCCACTCCGCAATCACTGACAACTTATCAACCAGCAGAGCCACTGAGCCACAAAGGCATAGTTCCCTCTTCCTCTTGATAGGACCCAGGAGCTTCCTTCCCACCCCCAATCCAGCTCTAGTGTCTCCCCCCTCTCCTCAGAGCTGGCCCCTCCTTAGTGCAACTGCGTGGGTGGGGAGACCCCAGCCAGGCCCCGCCATGGGGGAGGGGAGAGGTGCAGGCAGGAAGGATGAGGCCTGTACTGGGGGGCTGCTCGTGCGCTGGTGGGAGGGGAGGAGAGGGGCCGTCCTGCAGTTTCCTAGCAAATCTTGGGGAGGCTCCAGGCCACTGCCCCCAACCCCACCTGGGACAGTTGGTCCTGAGTATCCAATCCTAGAGTCTCTGCACTCCCCCTGCCCCACCTCCACACTCACTTAACCCTCTGCCCCACTACACACTCTGGGCACCCTTCCCCCACCCCCTGTCCTCAGCCTTGTCCTTCTGGAAAGCTCAGAGACATCTGCTGTGTCACGGAGGCAGGGCTATTTCCAGGCCCGGGCGGGTAGGGGAGGGGGGTCAGTGTTGGGGGAAGGGGGGTAAGGCCTAGAAGAGGGGCCTGGCCAGGGCGGCCCCAGGCTGACCTCAGCCGCTAATTCAGGAGGACCTAGGGCTGCCCTGAGGGACATGAGGGTGAAGGAACGCTCAACTAGGGGAGACATCTGAAGCAGCCAGGCTGGGGAGTTACCTGATCCCCATTGCAGCTCCCCTGCTGGGCCTTGGGGTGCAGCCTCCCCCACTCCATTTCCTAGGGACCAGCTCCTACAAATCACTGGAAGGACTCCTAAGAGCTCAAAAGCCCTATCTCCCCAGAAGGTCTTCCCCAGGACTGGCTCTTCCAAGGAAGGACCCCTTTGGGAAGGCGACAAGGGACAGCCTCTGGCCACTCAGAGCCTACCCAGGGCTCTGGGGCTCCTGGACCTAGAGTGCCTCCTCACCCCCACGCAGCACACACACACCTTCCAAATCTGGTTACACTCACTGCCTCGTCCCCCCCCCTCCCCCCCCCCCCCCCCCGGGCAGTGCAGACCTTTCTCTGAAGCCAGTGGGGCCCAAGGGATAGGCCTGGGCGCCCCCTCCCCAGGGGAACAGGCTGGGGTCCGGTGGGGGGGGCTTGGGACACCCACATTCAGTACCCTGAATGTGTTCTGAGGTCTGAGGTCTGAGGTCCTGAGGCCTGAGCCCAGCTGTGGGGTGGGGGTGGGGGGGGTTGCCATACACCTGGTGGCTCTTTAATTCTATCTGTGCTGGGGACCCCCTAGTCATAGCCTAGGCCCCCTAGTTACCCCCTGGGGTCCCCTGTGGAGGTGCTGGAAGGCTGGGGAGCCATTTGCTTTGCTTGAGGGGGAGAGACACCCCAGAAAACAGCAGTGGGAACTTGCCCCCTGACTTCTATCTCGGGCTTGGACTGGGAGGGGAGATGTGGGATGTGCAGAATGCAGAGGTGGCTGAAGCAGTGTGTGTGTGTGTGTGTGTGTGTGTGTGTGTGTGTGTGTGTGTGTGTGTGTGTGTATGTGTTGGGGGGGTGTCACAGAAGGTCCTGTGTGGGTGGCCAGCTAAGGAGCCTGGGGTAATCCCCTGCACCCCCACATATACTGCAAACCCCACCTGCCAACCCGTCCATACTGACCGATGGACACCAGCTTGATGTGCTCACGCTCGAGGAACTCGAGGGCCACGGACACGTTTTCCAGCTTCATCTGGCGGAAGTTGGGGCGCGGGTGGAACTTGCGGTACATGCGCTTCTGGCTGAGCACCTCGAGCAGCGCGATGAGCCGCAGCCCGTCGCTCAGGTCGCGCTGCAGGTCGGTGAGGCACTTGCCCACACACTTGAGGTGCTCGTTGCACCAGCGGGTGAAGGTGTTCTGCTGGATCTTCTTCCACGGAGCGTCCTCAGCCAGGTCCTTCTCCGTGGACGGCATGTCGTCCGCCTCGTCCAGGCCGAGGCCCAGGTGCTCGGAGTAGCCGCTGTTGTTCATCATGCTGGCGGGCTGGGGCTGGGGCGGGGGCGCGCGATTGCGGGGTTCACTGCTCGGCTCTCTGCTGCTCTGGGGCCCGGGCCTCCTCTGCTCCTCCTCGGTCACACTCTCTCTCTCTCACTTTGTGTGTCTCCTCTCCTCTCCCTTCAGGGGCGGAGCGGTGCTCGGGAAATGCCGGCCAGGCCGGGGCGGGGGGTTTAAGAAGCCCCCGGGCCGGCCCCCCCTCCCCGTGCGCCCGCGGCCCCCGGGTCCACGTCAGAGCGCCGGCCTCCCAGGAATGCCGCCTGGCCCGCGGGTGGGAGCCCAGCCTGGCCCGGCCCGACGGCCCCGCCTCCTCCTCCCTTCCCCCCTGAGGCCGTCTGGCTCAGAAAGGGGTCCCCCCACCCCACCGGCACCCCAGCCACCAGACCTGCGACCCAGGCGACCAGGCTATGGGCTTGCTGCCCGAGACCCGCTAGATGGGGAGCTGACTAACTCAATGAGAAAGCGGAGGGAGCGGGTGGTGAGGGCACCCCCGAACTATACCCAAATCAAAGAGGGCAGACCCACCCACCCCCATCACACACACATACACACACTTCCCCCATCTCTCTCTCTCTCTCTCTCTCTCTCTCTCTCTCTCTCACACACACACACACACACACACACACACACACACACACTCTCTCTGTGGGACTGAAGGAATAAGTAGGGAAACTGAGGCAGGAGGTGAGAGCCACAGCAGGTCTATGTGGTGTTGACAGAGTTCTCTGGCTGGCTGGTGACAGGGCTGTTGACAGGCCCCAGGGACATCTGGCTGCTGGCCCTGGTCATTGTCCACCTGTCCCCCCAACCCCCCACAGGGAAGTGTGTGTGTGCTTATGTGTGAGGACCCTGCCCAGGCCAGTTAGGGAGAAGGCTTAGGGGAGGGGGGCACTTTACATGGAGAAAAAAAAATTCTCATTTGAGACCCAAACCCAGCCCCCCCACACACACCCAGTGGGGAGTGACTGGGGCCACTGTTCCTGACTCAGTGTCCCCATCACCAGCCTTTTGGTCTCATCCCCTCAGAATGAAGCTGAGCTCAGGACTAGTACCCAGTGAGTCATGCTGTTGTTGCTGGCCCCCTCTCAACGCCCCCCCAGGTCTGACTCAACCAAGGTGATGAGAGCAGAGGGAGCAGGAGGGGAGCCTCCTGGGCAGTGCTCCCAGCTGGGCCACAGGGCACATCCTTCCAGTGACAGAAGCAGGAGAGCCCAGCTTGGGGCCCCCACGGGGCACGTGAGGGAAGGGGGGGTGGGCAGGGAGAGCCTGAGGAAGCCAGACAGGAAGCCCAGTCTGGGCACAGGGTAAGCCATGGACCACTGGAAGCTAGGGACAGCTGGGGAAACTGAGGCACCCCACAGAGGAGCCGCCTTGGGCTCAGGGGAAAGAGCTGTAGCAGAGCTTCCGTGAACCAGAGCACAAAGCAGGTTCAACGCTGTGACATGCAACTCTGTACCCACTGGACCCCCCCCCTCCCTTTAGACCAAACTTCCTCAGCCTTCTTTCCTTCCTTCTAGACCCAAAACAGTACATTTAAGCCAGGCAGCCCCAACTCAAACTGTGAAAGAACTGAGAGTTGAGGGGGTAGGGGTGTGTTTTGGGCCCTGATAGGTAAATTGCTCTACCTTACTCCTTTTATTTCTATTATTATTATTACTACTCAGAAAGAGAGAGGGAGAGAGACACACCACAGCCTTGGACCTTCTCCAGGTGCTATGAGCACCTCCTCTATGGTGCTGGGGTTCCAACCTGGGCCACATGTATAGCCCTACCTGCTGAGCTATCTCTGTAGCTCTCTACTTTATTCCTTTTCTGCTTCCCCTCCTGCCCAGCTCATTGAAAGGGAAAAGTGGACATCTTTGAGGGTCTCGTTCCCCCAGGGCAGAAGGAAGGCAACGCCTCTTATGGAATTCAGAAAGACTTTCTAGGGCTTTGGGAGGGGGGTGTGCTTATAGTGACAGGGGCCCCTGAATGATCTCTTCCCCTTCTCATTAGGCAGGGAGGGGGAGGAGCAGAGAAGAGCACAGAAACAGAAAAAAGATCTGCCCTGTGTGGCTTGGGGGGGGGGGAAGCACTGGGGCCCCTGATAGTGACAGGCCAGATATAAATAGATCATAGTCCGAGGCTCATGTTCTGTCGGCTGCCTGTGACGAGGTGCTCAGGAATTCCACTCTCCTCTTGGCAACCCCCCTTCCAACTTTCTCCAGAACCCTAATTTGCCCTGTGCTACCTTCATTACTGGCACAGACCTAGCTTCTGGGCATCCATGCTGTGTGATTACTGCAGACTCCAAGGACCCAGATCCTGGGCACATGGGCTGCTTAGTAGGGCCTCACAAGGGAGTGTGTGTGTATGTGTGTGTGTGTGTGTGTGTGTGTGTGTGTCCATCCATTGTGACAGCTCTGACCCGGCCATGTGGATTCTGAAGCCCTGATCATGATATGGAGGTATAGATTCTGAGAATGAATAAATAAATAAATAAATAAATAAATAAATAAATAAAATAACAACAATCACTGAAGGAATAAGGATTTTATAACTTTAAAGGAAAATAAATGAAATAAAAAGCAATGGGAACTAGGCGTTAGCACACCTGCTTGAGTGCACATGCTACAGTGAACAAGAACCTGGAGTGCAAGCCCTCAGCCCCCACTTTCAGGGGGAAAGCATTTTGCAAGTGGTGAAGCAGTGTTGCAGGTGTCTCTCTGCTTCTCTGCCTCTCTGTCTCCTCAGGTTGCAGGGGAGGAGAGAGAAAGCATGAGGTGAGCTTGCCAAGGGACTTGCAGCCCCTTGGGGTATTTTAATGGCTCAGAGTACTGTTTTGTGGAGGTGGTGATCTCAGTGGGCATCTGGCAGGTGCTAGAAGCCAGTGCAGTGAGCTCAGTAAGGCCCCTTACTCCTTTCTCTCTCTCCCTCTCTCCAAAGAGGCCTGTGCTGGGCCCCAGGGTAGTGGGTGAATGGCCAAGAAGGGGGCCCCCAGCCAAGGATGGTTCCCGGCAGCATCCTTGCCCTCCCTCTCCCAGCAACCCGAGCTCATTGCTCTCCAGGATAAATCGGTCCCTGACTCAGGCCCCAGCCACTAGTCACTGGTGCGGGGTGGTGACTCAGCCCTCAATTTAGCCCATGAGCCTGGGCCCAGCATGCGGGCTGGAACAGACCGTGCACAATGTGGACCCCAGGGTCTGCCAAGTGGGCCCCCCTTCCTGCTCCCTGGGAAGGACTACTATGCCCCTCCCGCACTGGGCAGGGGACTTGAGAGGGGCTTACAGGGGGTTTCATCAGCTGGGTATTTGGGGCGGTGCTGGCTGGGGCTCGGGCTGTTTATAACCCCCTGACTCACCACCCGCTGACCCGTCTCTGGGGACCAGGTGGCCCGCTTTCACCTGGCCCTGTCCCTGTCTCTGTCTCTGTCCCTGCCACCCAGGGCCATTGCTTGCCTGCCATCACCATGGGACAGATTTCACTTCAGCCGAGCTGAAGCTGCGTGAGCAGATGCAATGCTTAGGACATGTTTAAAGATCTGGCTTTCTTTTGCCCAGAAGATAGTGCAATGGCTAGAGTGCTGGACTTAATTCTTTTAAAATTCATTTATGTTTTATTTATTTATTGGGTAGAGACAGAGAGAAGTCCAGAGGGAAAAGGGGAGGTAAAGAAAGAGGAAGACAGAGAGACACCTGCAAACCTGCTTCACTGTTTGCAAAGCTTTGCCCCCTGAAGATACAAGACTGGGGCTTGAACCCAAGTCCTTGAGTAGACATGTATACTCAACCCAATGTGCCACCACTTGACCCTTAATTTCTTTTTTTTAAAATATTTATTTATTTATTCCCTTTTGTTACCCTTGTTGTTTTGTTGTTGTAGTTATTATTGTTGTTGTCGTTGTTGGATGGGACAGAGAGAAATGGAGAGAGGAGGGGAAGACAGAGAGGAGGAGAGAAAGATAGACACCTGCAGACCTGCTTCACCGCCTGTGAAGCGACTCCCCTGCAGGTGGGGAGCCGGGGTTCGAACCGGGATCCTTTGCCGGTCCTTGTGCTTTGCGCCACCTGCGCTTAACCCGCTGCGCTACAGCCCGACTCCCTGACCCTTAATTTCTAATGAGATAAATATATGAGATAGAAGAGAGAACAAGTCACACCATACCACTATAGCACTTTCAGCTCTGGCATATGGTGGTGCTGGCATTTGGGACCTTGGAGCCTCAGACATGGATGCTGTTTGCATAACCACTGTGCTATCTCCTCAGCCCTCTGGATGTGTTTTGAGTCCTTTTTGCTTCAGCCAGCCTACTTGAAACTTCATTTATTGACTGGCTTTCTTATAATTTCTATTTGTCATCTCTGGGGCTTCACTGCTCTGAGTTGCCTTTTTCAGGAGAGAGAGAGAGAGAGAGAGAGAGAGAGAGAGAGGGAGAGGAAGAAAAGGAAAGGGATCAAAGCACTGAAGCTTCCCCCAATCCAGGCTCAAACTTGGGTCATGGGCATGGCAAGGCAGGTACACTATCCAGGTAAGCTATCTTGCTGGAGAGAGAGAGAGAGAGAGAGAGAGAGAGAGAGAGAGAGAGAGAGAGAATATGTCTAAAGTGTCACTTGGACACATACAATACTCAGGATGGAACTCAGGATCTCAGTGTAGCCAGTCTATTGCACAGTTACTGTGCCACCTCCCCAAGCAGTTACTGGTGGCTTCTAAGAGACAACCTGTAGACTTAAAGCCAGTTCGGCAACTCTCACATTCAATACTAAAGTGGTCTGAGAGGTGATGCAGTGGATAAAATGTTGGTCTCTCAAGCATGAAGTCCTGTGTTCAATACCTGGCAGTGCAGGTGCCAGAGTGATGTTCTGGTTCCTTCTATCTCTCTCTCTTTTAACTTTATTCATTTATTCATTAGATAGAGACAGAGGGAATTGAGAGGTATGGGGGGGGAGAGAAAGACCCCTGCAGCACTGCTTCACTGCTCATGAAGCTTTCCCTTTGCAGGTGGGGAGCTGGGGCTTGAACCTGAGTCTTCGCAACATGTGCGCTTTACCAGACGTGTCACCACCCGCACTCGGCACTCTCTCTCTTCTTGTATCTCTACTCACAAGAAATAGTTTGCTCTGATAATAGTGTATCAATAAGACCAGAATACTGCTAATGGTGTTCTAACCTTGGGGGGAGGGGCACCGAGTGTCCTAAAGGGAAAGATCCTATTTTAGGGAAAAAAAAAATTCTAGAGACTAAGCAGCATCACTTCCTGGTCACTGAGCAGTCTCTTGACTCAGGCCTGAGGAGAAACAGGTTCTCAGTAGAGGGCCAAGCACTGACACACCAGGACCCCTGCATCTCAGATGGGTTGTTTCTACTGTGCTATGACCTTTCACATGTGTGATGTCAGTGTTCTGGGCAGACTATTTCATTTCTTTATTTTAAACACACAGAGATAAAGAATGAGAGACATCATAGCATCACTTTTTTTTTCTTTAACTTTATTTGATAGGACAGAGAGAAATTGAGAGGGAGAGGGAGAGACACAGAGGTTCAAACCCCCTGCAGGTAGGTATGGGGGGTGGGGCTTAAGCCCAGGTCCTTATACACTGTAATGTGTGCACTTAACCAGGGTCCTAACACATAATAAAATGTGTGTTAGGAACCGAGACATAGTTCACATGATAGAGCGCACTTTTTACCATGCTGGAGCCTCTATCTAAAAGCGAGTGTAGGTGGTGGCGCGCCCAGTTGAGCATACATGTCATCATACACAAAGACCTGGGTTCAAGCCCCACTCCCCACCTGCAGGGGGAAAACTTCACAAGTAAGTGCTGTCTCTTTTTCTACCTCCTCCACCCCTCTCAACTTCTTTCTGTCCTATAAAATAGAAAGGAACAACAAAAAAAAGGAAACAATAGTCATGGGAGTGTTGGATTTGTAGTGTTGGCACTAAATCCCAATAATAACCCTGATGGCAATAAAAACAACAAATAAAATACAATGCACAAAGACCACAGTTCAAGCCCCCAGTCCCCAAGAAGGCATCACAAGCATCTCCCTATCTCCCCTTCCCTCTCAATTTCTGTTTCTATCCAACATAAACATAACTGCGTGAACTGAAACAAACACCTTTGGCATGGGATGCAAAGGAGACAGAAAATGAGGTCCCAAGGAAACCAGCAGTCTCAGGAGGCATTCTGGCCCTGTGGCTTCTGAGTCCTCTTATGGGCTTTCATATAGAAGCATTGCCCCACAAAAACGAGCCATCACAGAGGCTTCTGTAGGAGTGAATAGAGGGGAGCATTCATAAGTCTCCCTGTCATTCTGTGCACCCCCACTCAGGCCTACTCTGCACCCCCTACCTTGCTCTGCACCCCCCACCATGCACTCACCAGCTGTCAGCAGGGTTCAGCCAACAATAAGTAAACAAGTAGGTAGAAAGAGGGGGAGGGGAGAAACTCCCTTCCTGTTCCCAGTTGAGGTCCCTTTTCCCTGGTGACAGCCACTTTGCCCAGTGCTGTGACTGCCTGAGGACATCACTGGCCCTTGCTGTTTCTGCTGCTTGTCTTCTGTGCTCCATCACTCAGGATTTCTTCCTTCCTTCCTTCTTTCCTTCCTTCCTTCCTTCCTCACCCCTTCCTTCCTCTTTCACTTGTTTGTTCCTTTCTGCCACCAGGGTTATAGCTGGGACTTGGTGCCTGCACTATAAATCCACTGTTCCCCTTGACCATTTTTTCCCTTTCTATTTTTTTCCATCTTCCTTTTCCTTCCTTCCTTCCTTCCATTCTTCTTCTTCTTCTTCTTCTTCTTCTTCTTCTTCTTCTTCTTCTTCTTCTTCTTCTTCTTTTTTATAGAACAGAGAACTTGAGAGGTGTGGAGGAGTTAGAAAGGGAGAGTGACACCTGCAGACTTGATACACCAATTGTGAAACTTCCTCCCTGTAGGTGCAGACTGGTGGTTCCAACCGCGGGTCTTTCCACATGGCAATGTGTGTGCTCAGTGGGTTTGCCACCACCTGGCCCCTCTTTCTTTCTTCCTTCCCTTCCCTCCCTCCCTTCTTTCCTTCCTTTCTCTTTCTCTCTTTCCTTTTTTTCTCTCTCCTTTGTTTTTTCTTTCCTTTCTTTCAGAGCACTGCTCAGTTCAAGTTTATGGTAGTGCAGGGGGTTGAACCTGGCACTTCAAAATATTCCAGGCATAAAAGTCTTCTGCAGAACCAGTATGCTGCCTCCCTGGCCCTAATTAAACTCTTCTTGTGTGCACCTCCACTTCAATGCCAGGACCCAAGTGACTAGTAGCTCACTTACCCCTGAGATCAATTTCTTTGAAATTTTCATGAGAACTGAGCTACTCCCCTCCACCCCACTAGCCTCTACCCACTCCTCTTCAGCCACTCAAGTTTTCTCAGTTTCCCAGATCACTCCATATTTTCGTGCTTGGAAGTCGCCTGAGAGCAGGTAGCTTGGTGTGCCTCACAGTGGAGGTCATTGTCAGGGAGAGAAATCCCATTTAGCAGCCAGACCCAATATGTGAGCTGAAAGTAGTTAAATGCCAATCAATTCCCCCTTTTTTCCTCCCTTCCTTCCATCTTTCCTTCCTTCCCTCCTCCTTTTTCTTCTTTTTCCCCCAGAGCTATGCTCAGCTCTGGCTTATGGTGATGTTGGGTATTGAACCTGGGACCTTAGAGCTTCAGGCATAAAAGTTTGTTTGCATAACCTTTATGCTGTTTCCTCTGCCCTCTACCCAGTTTTTGTTTGTGCTTTGTTTTTTGAAGGGTGGGGGGGAAGGAGAGAGAGAACATGAGAACAGTATCAAAGTTTCCTTTAGTACTGTGGGGACCAGGCTCAAACCTGGGCCGTGCACATGGTAAAGCAACATACTAGCTATTTTGCCGTCTCCTACTCCATTGTGTTTTGTGGTATCTAACCAATAAAGCAGCCACCGAGCCTCATGTGATTTGGTGGCTATTTAATCACAAGGAACCCAGTTTCTTACATCAGGGCAGGAAATGGAGGCTGCTGGCTTCCCAGACGCCCGTCCCAGCCCAGGTGACAGAGGCTGAAGAGATAGGGGCACACGGAATATTCGGGTGGGTTGGGGGCTCTGGCCCAGCATGACCTGCCCACAACTGAGGGGTATAGCTGCTAGGGGGATGGGGGGCAACCTGCTTCCACACTGGCCCCTGGCCTGCCACCGTCACTCCATGAGGAAGTCTGTCTCCTGCTGCCGCATGCTGGGTAACACATACAGCGCCACGGCTGCGATTGCCAGGAACACCATAGGCTTCCACATCCCGAACACATTCTGGGGAACAAGACAGAGGGTGAATGAGTGCCTTGGCCCCTGGGTCCTGTCCCATACTAGGAAACCCCCCCCCACCCACCTCATTCCCCACCTGCTGGGGCCACTGAGAAATCTTGGGAACAACAGGGATGAGGAAGCCTCTCTATTTTGTAACTCCTGGGTGACCACCAGAATCCACTGGTCTTATCCCTGGTGCCACTAGATTCCTTCGTGCACCTCACCTTGAGGTCTGAAGCCTGGCCTCTGGGCCTCCCTAACATGCACACAAGATACCATGTGGAGAAGCAGGTTGGTTCTGCCTTCAAAAAGGATGCAGACAACTGCAGTGGGAAAGGATTGATTGAATACATGTAATAAATTTCAGGGGAAACCCAGGTGTTTGTTCAAAGCTGCAGTGGTGTTTCCTTAGCAATAAGGAGGGGAATGAATTAATTCCAAGTCAAGGAAGAAGAAAAGGGGCTGGACAGAGAGGGGAGTGAAGAGAGAGCACCAGCCAGTAAGTTTATCAGGCATCCCCAAGCTATGATGCTGGTCCTAGGAAACCTGAGGGAGTCCATCAAAGAAATGCTGGGGGCCAAGAAATCCCGGCCCAGCCCCCTGGTGGTGTCCACTACCTTCTCAAGTCTAGCCCATCAGAGTGTGCGCTGAGCTGTGCCGAGACCCTGCCAGCATCTTGGGCAAAATCCTGCCAATTCATGGGACAGCACAGGGTGTCATTCAGGCACATGTCAAGTGTTGGGCAAGGGAAAACAGCCCCAGTCTTTACGGTTTTTTTTAATTGACCGTATCATGTGAGAGTGGGCAGTTGGGTTTTGAGTCAGATGCTTGACAGAGGATGGTTTTGGGTGTGAATGGAGTATAAGCCCGTTATTACCAAGAGTGCATTAGAGCTAAAATAAATAATAAGGATGCAAAGCTGACTGTAAAGATTGAAGAAAATCCCCACATGTGGAGGAACTGTTACTAGGAAGAACAGAAGCTGTGAACAGACAAGGAAAATAGTGTTGGTGGGGCCAGGCGTTGGTGCACCTGGCTGAGTGCACATGTTAGAGTGCACAAGATCCCTGGTGGGAGCTCCTGGTCCTGACCAGCAGGGGGAAAGCTTGCGGGTGGTGAAGCAATGTTGCAGGTGTCTCTCTCCCTCTCTCCCTCTCTATTGCCCCCTTTCCTCTCAATTTCTGGCTGCCTCTAACCAATAAATAAATGAAGATAATTTAAATATATATATATGTGTATATATATATATGTGTATATATATGTGTGTATATATATATCTGTAAAAAGAAAACAGTGTTGGAGATGGGTAGAAAGAGTCAGCCACTAAGAAATGAAAAGGAGCTAGGAAACAATATTTACACACTCAGATGCTTATGCCCTAATGCACTGCAGTAAAAGTGTTAGTCTAATGTTTATAGAGGGGGAAAGAGCTAAGGTCTGTAATGAGAACCGGTGCCTTTAAAATCAGGCAGGAACAAGACTCTAGGTTAGAGGAGGAAAGGACT
The DNA here is from genome assembly GCF_950295315.1 of Erinaceus europaeus. NCBI lineage: Eukaryota > Metazoa > Chordata > Mammalia > Eulipotyphla > Erinaceidae > Erinaceus > Erinaceus europaeus. The sequence goes on along the minus strand of NW_026647641.1, from coordinate 58,850 downwards.
GGCGTGGGCATGACAAAGGGGGACAGTACATGAGGGGCCCCTTGCAGAAGGGCTCACTACTTGGACACACCAAGGAAAGGGATTTGACAAGATAAGAGAGAGGTGACTGCGAAGTGATCTGTGAGTGGTAGATCCTGGAGAGATGACTTCTCTTATGGTTTAGCGCTCGTCCACTAGGTGGAGAATGAGCGGGAAAGACGGCATAATGGAGGGTGCTGGGAGGCTGGCAAAGGGGGTTTGAAACCACAGGGTCAAGGTTATTTAAAAATTCCAAAAGCCACAAGTCATCAATGGATTCTGCCTAGGAGGGATGGATGAGAAGTTCTGCCTTTGGACTGATGAGAGAAATGCACACAGAGAATGGGGAGAATATGCTTCACCTAGACCATGTGCAAAGGGTTTAGGAATAAATAACACACAGACGATTGTGAGCCATGGATGCGGTAGAGTCATCTAGAGAGCGAATGTGACCTTAGGCTGCAGGGAAAGAATTAGGCTATCTCCCTGATTACTGGGGACCAAGCAAGGAATATTGCTCAAAAGAAGAAAAGATAACAGCGGGGGAAACAGGCTTGGCATTTCATCTGTTGCTAATGATAAGTCCTTAGAATCCAATTCACCATCACCAGCTTGTGTTATTTTACTTTTCAGTGCCTTCATTTTATCACATATAAAAGAGCAATGGCAATACCAGCTAGAGGCAGGTGGTTTTACGGATTAGGTGAGCTGACATCTACATGGTGCTGGGTACATATGGAATGCGGTGTTGAAGTGCAGGCTCTTGTTGCATTATTTATGAAGTACTTTCATATGTGTGATTTGATCATCATAAGGACATGGAGGAAAGCAGGCATTGTTGCTATGCTGTGCTGGTGCTGACACTGGAAGAAACTAGCACTCAGAAGTGCATTTTGCCCAGAGAGACAAGCCTCTAAGAAGCAGAGTCAGGGCCAGAGAGATGGCATACTGGCTTTGCAAAAGTGCCTGAGGCTCTTGAGACCCCAGGTTCAATCCCTGGAACTGTAAGCCAGAGCTGGGCAGTGCTCTAGTTTCTCTCTCTCTGTGTAACTCTCACTCATTAAAAAAGGAGGAGGAGGAAGAGGAGGAGAAATAAAGGCATGGGAGATATCATAGTAGTTATGCAAAAAGACTCTGAGGCTCTCAGATCCCAGGTTCAATCCACCATACCACCTTAAGCCAGAGCTGAGCAGTGGTCAGGGGAAAAAAAGAAAATAAATAAAAAATAAAGAGAGTAGGGTCAGACTCAACATAGTTCTCTAACCATGTGCCAGGAATACTCTGCTCTCCTGTCTCCACTCTGGGTGGGGAGCTTGGGTGAAACAGGCAGGCTCTGGGAGTCACAGGCTCCCCCCAAGAGCGCCCTTACCCAGAGGTCCTTCTAATTTTGCGTATCTAGTTGCCTTTGCATTGATCAAATATTCTAGCTGAATGCTTTGGTTTTCATATAGGGACATAGAAATCTGAGAGTAGGGCTTGGAGACAGCATAGTGGTTATGCAAAAGACTTTCAGGCTTGAGGCTCCCAGGTTCAATTCCCACCAGCACCATTATAAGCCAGAGCTGAGCAGTGCTCTGGAGTGTGCCTCTCTCCCTCTCCCTCTTTTTATCTCTTTGTCAAATAAAAAAAGTGTGTGGGGGGTGGGGGAGAAGTAGAAATCTGGGAGTATGAGGAGGGAGGGAATGGGTACAGGGAGACACCACTTTTCACTAAAGGAGTCACACACTCTTTGTAGGAAGTGGGTGGACTGTTTGAAAGAAAGGAGAGTGGCCAAAGAGGAAAGTTTGGGGGTGGGGATGGAATGTAGGGGAGAAAAGAAAATGGGTCTCATGCCTGAGGCTTCAAAGTCCCAGGTTCAATCCCTCACACCACCATAAGCCAGAGCTGAACGGTGCTCTGGTTAAAAATAAATTAATGAAAGAAAGAAAGAAAGAAAGAAAGAAAGAAAGAAAGAAAGAAAGAAAGAAAGAAAATGGGGGCAAATGCCAATCTGAACCTCTACGTTGAGTCTGACACCCAATTCGTAGGGATGTGAGAAGAGGTGGGCAGGAAGTGACAGGAGGAAGAGTCTAAGGAATAGGTGAACAGTAGCTCAGAAGTTGGCACAGTGGCTACAGTGCTGAACTTGAAAACATGATGTCTCGGGTTCGATTCCTGGAGTCTTCTGTGCTAGAGTGATGGATTGGTTTCTCACATTAATAGTAGCAACAGATCTTAAAAAAAAAAAAAAAAAAAAAGAAAGAAAGAAAGAAAGAAAGAAAGAATCTGTGGCATTCCAGAAGGCAAGTGGAAGCCCAGGGCTCTAGGGCTCTACTTTGGGCCAGAAAGCCATGTTCTGTCTCCTCTCTTGTGTTTGTCATCCTGTTGACAGGCCAGATTACAGGGACCTGCGCCAGCTGGAAGAGACCCAGAACACATCAGCATTGACTGGCTGAGAGCATTCTTGTCTCTGCACAGTGAGAGTCCCCCTCAAAGCCACACTCTTTCTAGAAGGCCCAGCCTGCAAAGCCAATTGTGGTAAAATCTGACCCCAAAAGGGATAGAGAGATAAACTATAAAACACTTCTTGGCCTTCTTGTTCTGGTTTTGCTATACACCGGAAGGCTTGCACCAGACCATTTTCCAGTGCAAAGCACATTATTATGTGTGTGAGGGGTGGGGAGGTTCATTTCTGCTTCAGTCCTTGTATAAACAGCACTGGAGGGGCAGGGTGGTGGTGCACCTGGTTGTGTGCACATGTTATAATGTGCAAGGATCCAGGTTCAAGCCTCCAGTCCCCACCTGCAGGGGGAAATTTTCACAAGTGGTGAAGCAGTGCTACAAGTGTTTCTGTCTATCTATCTGCCTCCCTTCTCAATTTTTCCCTGTGCTATCATATTAAATAAAGTATTAAACTATATATATATATATATATATATATATATATATATATATATATATATATACAAAAACAAGAACAAAGACTCCAGTTCCTGTTGGCCTACAAAAGTCTGAGATGCATCAGCTGCGCAGGAGCCCCCCCCCCCCCCCAGAAAAGCCTAAAGCTCAGTCCCCAGTGTCACCTGTCAGGAAGCCATGAAAGCAAGACACCAGTAGCCAAGAGGAAAGGGGACAAGGTGAGGCCTCGGCAGCCTGCACCCTCTGTTCCTAAAGAGGTGCGACACTGGACATCATACCTGTGTTAGGAGGACGTCTCTGCCCACCAGCACCAGAGCAGCGCTGATATGACCACCAGGCCGACGAGAGGCAAGGAGAAGATGGGGGGGTCGCTGGCAGGGGGGGACTTTCACAAATAAAAAAAAAGGGAGGAGTGCACACAAGGAGCATCCAGGGGATGAGAGGTGGCAGGAAAAGACACATGGACCCAACACACAATGAAGATGGAAAAGCAAAAGGGAGAGAGAGAGAGAGAGAAGAGTTAAACATCAGGTTAAGTCAGTATTTCTTTTCTGGCCCAGGTCAGGGCCCGCCAACAGGCAGCCTGCAAAGGTGCAAACAGTGGACAAACACACAAACAAAAGGTGGTGCGTTCAGAAGCAGTGTGGGTCCTGATCTGCTGGTGAGGCTGGTTTTCTGGCTCTCCAGTCCCCTCCCAGGGTCAAGCAGGAGTTATCCGCATCTAGATCTTTCCATGAGCTCAGCAACTCTGGGCAAAGGGAGCCACAGGGAGCACAGCTGACTGAGGAGTTGGGTGAATACTCTCGGGTCACTCCAGGAAGGGCCAGTCTCCTGCCAGGCCTCAGCACTTGACTGGGCCACCTGCTCAAGTCTCGGGGCCTCTGGGTGCTGTGATCCCAAAACAACACGACTCAAATGAATCAGCAGTGCAGAAGGACTGGTTCTGGGGCTCCAAGGAATTGGTACCGTCCAGGTCAGCAGAACTGCCCATAGAAGATGCGGGTCTGGCTCAGCAAGGAGACATGGCCAGGAGATGCAGAGAATGTACTTGGAGCAGGAAACAAAGAAACAAACAATCGAGTCTGGTGTCCAGACAAGCAGTGCCCAGGACAAATGTACCCACTGGGCACTGAATCAGCACATTGTAAAATGTTCGGGGTGAAGGCAGGTTGTCAAACAAATGCCGTGCCGGGGAAGCGGCTGTGGTTACTGGCTTTTCACACTCAAGTGACTGCCCCCTGCCCTGAGGGTGATGGAAAACTGAAGGCTAGCCTCTGAGTAGTGCTGGAAATCAACTGTCAGAAATTTCAGATCTGGCTCAGTGGATTAAGTGCTAGACTCAAACATGAGATCCTGGGTTCGATCCTTGGCATCACATGTGCCAGACTGATGCCTTGGTTCTCTCATTCTTGTTAATAAATACAAAAATTACTTTTATTGCCTTTCTTTCTTTCAGCACTAGGGCACTGCTCAGCTCTGGTTTATGGTGGTACTGGGGATTGAACCTGGGACCTCAGAGCCTCAGGCATAATAAAAGTCTTTTGAAGAACCATTATGCTGTCTTCCCAGCCCAATAAATTACTTTTCTTTCTTTCTTTCTTTTTTCTTTTAATCACTGGGGTTTGGTGTCTGTATGGCAAACCCACCACTCCCAGCAGTAATCTTTTTCTCTCTTTTCTTTTTTCCTTCCTTTCTATTCTGTTTAGTATGGCAAAGAGAAATTGAAGAGAGGAGGGGGAGATATACACAGAGAAAGACACAGGCAGCACTGCCTTACCACTTGTGAAGCATCACCCCATAGATGGGGATTAAGGACTTGAACCTGGGTCCTTGCACATGGTAAAATATACATTCAACTGGGTGCATCATAGCCTGACCCTTAAATTATTTTTCTTTTAAATTGCTACTAGGACTATTGTCAGGGCTTGGTACTTGTACAACAAATCCACTGCTCCCATTGACCATCCCCCCCCTTTTTTTAATTGGATAGGACAGAGAAATTGAGAGGGGAGGGGAAATAGAGAGAAGGACAGAGAAAGAGAAACAATTGCAGACCTGTTTTATCACTTGCGAAGTATCCCCCCTGTAGGTGGGGAGTGGGAGCTAGAACCTGAGTCCTTGCACATGGTACTGTGTGAACTTAACCAGGTGTGCCACCCCCAGCCCCCTTCTCCTTTCTTTTTATTTGATAGGACAGAGAGAAATGAAGAGGGGAGGGGGAGACAGAGAAGGAAAGAGAGAGAAGGGGGGGAGAGAAGGAAAGAGAGAGAGACTGACCCTAACCTGCAGTACTGCTTCACTACTTATAAAGTGTCCTCCCTACAAGTGGAGGAGCTGGGGCTTGAACCCAGGTCCCTGTACATAGTAATGTGTGTGCTTAACTGGGTATGCCACTACTGGCCTCCTTTAATTCTTGCAGGACCCAGGTCCCCAGCTAACTTCTGAGAGAGCAGAGTCCTGCTGGTTGTAAAAAAGATAAAAATGCTTTTGTGTAGCTGGTGATAGCCCAGGACTCTCCGTCTTTAGAGCTAGCTGGGAGGGCTCACACCTTGTCCCAACAGCACTGACTGACTGCAAGGCTTTAAATGATGATGGCTATTCCTGACCAGCCCACTCCCCTCCCTCACGCCCTGAAGCACAGAAAGTCTAGCCTTCCCTTCTGGACTTCACTGCAGACATGGTGTGTGTGTGTGTGTGTGTGTGTGTGTGTGTGTGTGTGTGTGTGTGTGTGTGTAAGGGCCAAATCAACAGCATGGATAATTGTGAGTCTTGCTCAGGTTGACAGAAATGACCTTGAACTGTCACTGTCCTCAGTTCAGCACAAAGGGGAGACAGAGAGAACTTTGTATCTAGGGCACTGTGGAAAATGAAGGAGAGGGGGCAGGGTAGATAGTATAATGGTTATGCAATCAGACTCTCCAGCCTGAGGCTCCATAGTCCCAGGTTCAATCCCCTGCACCCCCGAAAGCCAGAGTCGTGATTCCCACCTTGGCGCCCACTATGTGCACTGGGCCTAAGCCCCATTTCCTACAGGCCAGACCCCTCTCCAAGCCCGGCTGCATTTCTTGGAACTCCTGGCAATCCATGGGGTGCCCAGCCACCCTTGTGTGCTGGGGCACCTCCGGCTGGAGTCCATCTCCCACCTGACGGGGCCTGAGGTTCCTGTTTACCTTTTTGCTGTCAGAAAGTTTGAGGGGGTTCTCCTCCGAAGTCTCAGGGCAAGAGTCGTCGCAGGTCTCTTGGTTCTCTTTGTCTCCACAGTCATCTTGGTCCTCATGGAGTGAGGGCTTTGGATTCCCTGCCTGATGGACCTGACTTGGCAAACCAGCGCCTGGATCATTGTGGATGTTCTCTTCCGGGTTCTTGTCCTGCTCTTCCGGGTTCTTGTCCTGCTCCGGTTTCGCATCCCCACCCTCGGCATTTTGCTTGTTTGCTATGTTTTTCAGATCGGTGCAGGGGGCCTTGTAGTACAGCACCACCTCCATATTCTGTGGGATGGATCAGGGGCAGGAGGGGGGGGCCACTGTTACCTGGGGGAACCCCTACCCTCTCACAGTACAGAGTCTACCAGCCTCGCAGGGGCCATTCAGTTTTCAAATTGACAGAGGCTTGAACTCTCTCACCCATCCAGCTGCCACTTCCTACCTTCCTATGGCCACACTTTCCCAGCCTAACCCTCCTGCCTGCTCAAGTACAACTGCTTCCATTTTTAACTTTTTAAAAAATAAATACTTCATTTATTTATTTATTGGATAGAGACAGGCAGAGAAATTGATAGGAATGGGGGAAACAGAGGGAAGAGAAACTTGCAACACTACTTCACTGCTAGTGAAGCTTTCCCCCTGCAGGTAACTGAACCCAGCTCCTTGAACATGGTTAACATGTATTCTCAACCAGGTGTATCACCATGTGGCCTCTTTTGAAAACAATTATTATTATTATTTATTTTGCCTTTAGGGTGATTGTTGGGGCTCAGTGTTGGCAGTATGAATCCACTTCTCCTGGTGGCCATTTTTTCCATTTTTATTGGATAGGACAGAGAGAAATTGAGAGAGGAGAGGGAGATAAAGAGGAAGGGAGAGAGATAGGTACCTGCAGACCTGCTTCACCACTTGTGAAGCATCCCCACTGCAGGTGGGGAGCTGGGGGGGGGGGGTCGAACCCGGATCCTTGCACATGCCCTTGCGTTTAGTACTATGTGCACTTAACCAGGTGCACCACTGCCTGGCCCCTGAAAACAATTATTATTATTTTTATTTTGCAGGCCCCACACGTGTGGAATTTCACTGCGGTGGGCTGCCTTTTCATTCAAAGGGAGAGAGAAACAGGAAGGAGAGACACCACAGCTTGGAGCTGCTTCAGGTGCCTTAACACCTTTCATGTGGCGCCCAGGCTCAAACTTGGGCCGCTCAGCCCAGCACACAACCATCTTCAGTAAATCCCTCTTTCTTGCCATTTGGTGCTTCTTATAGGCATGTGACCCAGGAAGCACAGGGGCTGCAAAAAATAGGTTTGGGCTGTCTGGACTGTGCAATCTTGGGGTGAGGATGCTTTGAGGCTGTCCCTTCAAAGTGGGGTATGGGGTGTGAGGTGTGAGGCATGGTCTGTACTCCACACTCCTGAACTCCACATGGTGAAAAAAAAAACGAAGAGGAGCACGTTTTAACTACACTGGAACACCCTAGATGCCTCAGCAGTTCTAGAAGCTTCTCTCCAAAGAACCAGCTGAAGTGAAGGTGAGGAGGTCGCTGAGGCCTCCACTCACCTTGCCGGTCTCCGGGCCGGCCTTGGCCCTGCCCGGGTTGGTTTTGTTCTCCTTCTCCACCTCTTTGGTAGAGTTGGCATTCTTGTTCATGTTCTTGTGGCTGTTCTTGGACCGAGTCTCTGGCGCGCGCTTCTCTCTGAGCTGCCGAAGCTCCTCCTGGCAGCACTGCAGCTGCCCCTCTAGGTGCTCCTGTACCGCCAGGAGCCGGCCCTGCTCGTCCATGCTGGCCTGGTACTGCAGCTGCAGCTCCCGCAGCTTCACCTGCAGATCCTTGATCTGTGGGCAGTGGGCAGGGTGTGGGGCAGTCACCCATACCCCTGTGCCTGGGCCCAGCCTAGGAGTGGGGAATGGCTACCCAGAGATGTCCCCAGGGAGCCCTGGGCAGGTGGATGATGGAGAAAGCATAAAGTCTTGGATGTAAAGTTTGAGGCCCCTTCACGAACAGCTTCTCCCCAGTTTGATGGTGTCTCTACTTCTAACTCAATGGCTGGGAACAGTGAGCCCCTGCCCTGTGGACCTGCTCCGGGTCCCAGACAACATGTCTGACTCACTCCGTTCTCAGAGGAGAAGGAAGGAAGGAGGAGGAAGAGGGAGGAGAAGGGAGGATATGGAGAAGAGAAGGAAGGAGGAGTAAGGAGGAAGAGAAGAAAGGGGAGGAAGAAGGGAAGAGGAGGGGGAGATGGAAGAGACAGGGCCCTGGCCTGGAGGGGTTTACAGTCTAGCTGCAGAGACAAGCAGGCGTGTGCAGAAAACCAGAGGAAACAAGCTGATGAAAGACTACGGCTCAGATACAGAGAGCTGCAGAGCTGGGGAGCTGGAGAGTGGGACAGGGAGATGGAAAGAGAGAGTGAAAAAGGGAATAGAATAGAAGCAGCAAAGGGAGAAAGAGGACACTGTGCAGACAGAGACAGAGTGGCGTCTTGATGAGTAGGGCCCAGCCAGCATGGCGGGCATCTGAGAAGCATCCATCGATGACGCTGCTGACTGTGCAGCCTCCCGGGCGGTCCCCTCAGTCCGCCGTCCAAGAATAGGGCAACTCCGTGCTCCCTTGAGCCTGAGCTAGCCATCCTGTCCAGTGCTCCCGTGGCTCTCCAAGCTCCCTGCTTCCCTGTGGGCAGCGGCTGTTACCTCGTTCTTGTCCTTGTCGCCACCAGTAGGCTTCTCCAGGCACTCCATGCACTCCCTGAATTGGCGCTCACAGACGTCCATCTCCTCCCGCAGTCCCCGCTGCAGCTCCAGCAACGCCTGCATGCGCCCCTGCAGCGCGTCGTGCTCCTCCTGGCTGAGCTGACACAGTGCCTGCACCCCCTGCAGCTTAGTCAGCACCTTGGCCACTGTCTCCTCGAAGTTCTGTGGACGGGAAGGTCTGACAGGCCCTTGAAGCTGTGTATTGGGTGGAGTAGGGTGGGATGGGATAGGGTGGGGTGGGGTGATGGAGTGGGAATGCACTCCGTTTCCTGCTCATCAAGAGCCCTGAGAATGCGTGGCGGAACTGTCGTCGAGTAGAGTGGGGGGGGGGCTGCATCAGGGCGGGGTCACCAGGGGCCACATAGAGCGCCCCACTTCCTTCTGGCCGCGGCTGTGACCACCCTGCCCATCTGGGGGCTCGGAGCCTGCCCGCCCCCTGCTGGCGGACCTCGGTTACCTCCATGTCCTCGGGCTCAGCAGGCTCGTCGTCCAGGCTGCTGCAGTAGCTCTTGTGGCAGAGGTCGGAGGTGGCGCTGCTGCGGTAGCTCCGGTTGTAGGCGACGCTGCTGCTGCTGCAGCTGGCCCGCGAGCTGCCCTTGTCACATGGCTCGAGGACGCTGGTGCTGCTGTCGTAGCTGCGGAGGAAGGCCTCCTCGCTGACCTGGCTGCTGACATAGCTGCGGTGGAAGCTGTCCTTGCACTCCACCGCCCCGCCCGAGCTCTTCCAGTGGGACTCCAGGCTCATCTTGATGGACGGCGAGCGCTCCTGCAGCAGCTGCATCTCCTCCAGGCACAGCTGCAGGTCGGCCTGCAGCCTCTTGCGCTCCTCCAGGAGGCGGCCCTGCTCCTGCTGCAGCAGCTCCTGCTCGGCCTGGCTGGACTGGTACAGCTCCTGCAGTACCTGCATCTGGGCCATCACCACCTTGGACTGCGGGGAGCGGGTGGAGACACCCGCCGCCATTACTCCACTGAGGTCACTCCGCCAGCAGCCCAGCTGGCTCCACAGGTCTCTGCTCAGTGGAGGAATACCACCCCCACCCAAGGACAGACACACCTCAATTCCTGGACTCCTGTTTCTGTTTCTGCAACCTTTTCTCCTTGGAGCAGTACTGACTGGGTCTCAAACATTTGGGGTGGCCTGAGAAGTGGTATAGTGGCTAAAACCTTGGACTCTTGTTTATGAGGTCCAGCGTTGGATTCCCAGCAAGAGCTCTGTTTCTCTGCCTCTCTCACTTGCCTTTTTTAAAAATGTTTTATTTATTTTCAATAGAGATTGAGAGGGGGAGCGGGCACAGAGAGGGAGAGATACCTGCAGCCCTGTTCCACCACTCATGAAGATTCCCCCTACAAGTGGGGACTGGGAGCTTGAACCTGGGTCTTCACACACTGAAGTGTGCATGCTCACCAGGTACACCACCGCCCAGCCCAGCCCCACCCCATGTTCTCTCTAGCTCTCCTCCTCCTCCTTCTCCCTCTCTCTCTCTCTCTCTCTCTCTCTTAAACAGATAGAAACACTCAGATTCCCTGGCTCTCTCTCTCTTCAGCCAGAGGTACCTGCTACATTGGTCTTTAGGCTCAGCCTTCTCCTCTGCCAGCAGTTATTTTATTTTGGATCAAGAATGAGAAAAATTGAGAGGGGAGGGAGAGGTAGAGAGGGAGTGTGACAGAGAGGCACCTGCAGCACTATTACACTGCTCATGAAGCTTCCCCCTGCCGGTGAAGAACAGGGGCTTGAACCTGGGTACTTGTACATGGTGATGTGTGTGCCTACCAGATGTACCACTGCCTGGGCCTTCCCTGCAGTTCTAAAGTAGCCCTGGCCAGAGTGTGCACATAGAAGAAATGCTTTCCCCACAGGCAGTGAACTTGGACTTGAGGTTTTGCTGTGATTCCAGGTCCCTCCAGCCCCCACTCTGATTCTGGCCCCCAGGGAAGATTCCCCAGGCATGCTGGGTCTGGCTTCTTGGTTGCTGATGTAGGATGAGACTGATTGCTTAAGAAAATATTTACTTCTTGGCCTCCAAGTAAGCTAGGCTTTTAGCCTGCATAGCTGATAGCTCTAGTTTCTGACCAAACCCTCCTGCATTTCTGCTGTTCCCTAGGTCTCCCTCTGCAAAACAGTATCTGAATGGAGAGACCTAGTTGTTCTTTTTTTAATTGCCACTAGGGTTATCACTGGGGTTCACTACTGCCACCAAGATCCACTGTTCCCAATGGCCACATTTTCCTTTTTTTTTCTTTCTATCTTTTTATTGTATAAGACCGAGAGAAATTGAGGAGAGAGGAGTAGATAGAGAGGAAGAGAAGAGGGGGGTGGTAGATAGCATAATGGTTATGCAAAGAGACTCTCATGTTTTGAGGCTCCAAAGTCTCAGGTTCAATCCCCCACACCACCATAAGCCACAGCAGTACTCTGGTAAAAATAAATAAATAAATAAGATCTATCAGAAATAGTTTGAGAGAGAGAGAGAGAGAGAGAGAAGGAGGGGGAGGAAGAGAAGTAGTAGAAGTAGAAGAAGAAGGGAAGATAGATAAACATATGCCAACTTGCCTTACTGCTTGTGAAGTTGTTTCCCCTATGGGTGGGGTCCTTGCACGTGATAATGTCTGTGACTCAACCAGGTGTGCCACCATCTGACCCCTGCAGAGGTACAGTCTTAGTGAGACTGCTCACTTGCTCTGACTCATCCACGCTGAGACCTGGGACTCAATTTGTCCCTCTGGCCCCAAAGACGCTGTACGGAATCTCCATGGGTGTGGGCTCAAAGTGTGGCCACTTGCTGGTGCTTGAGATTCCTTGCTCCAACCCCAACGCCTGCCCCCTAATAGTACCAGAGTGCCCATGGAGATGGTCTAGCCCATATCAAAACACCGACCTGGAAGACAGTCTCTCCCAGGAAAGTAATATCCCCAGAGTTGCCTCAAGTATAGCAACCTGACAGGGTATAAGTTCCTGTCACTGAAAAGTGCACTTCTCAGTTATGACCAGCTCATGAGAAAGAGAAGGTGTGTTCAGAGGGGCTGGGTGGTGGCACAGCTGGTAGAGTGCACGTTACAATGCACAAGGACCCAGGCTCAAATCCTTGGTCCTGACTTTCAGAAGGGAAGCTTTACAAGTACTGGAACAGTGCTACAGGTGTCTCTCCCTACCCTCCTCTCAATTTCTATTTCTATCAAAAATGAAGAAAGAAAAAGAAGGGAAAAAGTTATCAGGAGTGATAAGAGTCATCATGCAGGCACCAAGCCCTCATGATAAGCCTGATGGCGAATGAGAGAGAGAGAGACAGAGAGACAGAGAAAGAGAGAGAGACCACATTCAGTTGATCTAAAGGCATCTGAACAGATTACTAGACTGGCACCAGACATGTAGGGGAAAAACCGTGTTGCAGGGACCAAATGATCTTACCAGGAAGTTCCAGACCCCCACACCATCCCAGTTTCTGTGTTCATGGAATTTCGGTGGGCACTCATGTGGGTGAGTGTCTTAGCCACATCGAAAGCCACATCTGAACAAGCTCAGGAGAGGTTCTGGCTGGATGAGGGCCAGGCTCTGGCTCCACCTGTATTCCTCCCTGGCCAGCCAGGCCATCTGCACCCTGACTGTGCTGGGGAGGCCCCACCACCACTAGGCTATGGGCCCCAGCCTGGTCTCCTTGCCTGCTGCCTCCGTTACCTTAATCTGCCCACTTTTGAAGTTCTTGGACACCCTCGACTCCTCAGGACTCTCTAGCACACTCCGGAAACGCGAGTCTTTGAAAGCCTGCAGTTCTTGGTGCAGCTGGAGCTGCTCCTTCAACACGCTCTCCTGGTTCTGTACGAGCTTCTTCTGCTCCTCCTGCATGCCTTTGTACAGCAGCTGCAGTTCACCCAGGTCTTGGAGTTTCAGCAGCAGCTGCTGGCTCTGTGAGGCAGAGTGGGAGGGAGGGGCGGAGGCTGTGGTGGTTACAGGGAAGGACCCGTTTCCCTTTTCTTCCGGAACCTTCCCTCTGGACCTCTGTTGGCTCTGAGACAGCGGGGAGTCTCTCTCTGGAAGTTTCAAGAGGATTAGCAGTGATGGCATGTTTGGATCTATCCTGTAGCTTACGAAGAGCTTTGCACCATGACCTTGTCTCCAAATGGACTCAATAGAGAGAGAAAAAAAATGCCGGGCAGATATATTTGCCAGCGTGGAGATGAAGTTTGTGATTGAAAACCCTAATTTGCTAGACTTAACTGTTTGGTCATAAGAGGTTGGTGAGAAAGCAAAGGAGGGGTTGGGTAAGAAAAGAAAAGGTTTTGCTCTCCACCAAAATCTTTCTCTTTCTCTTAGATCCAGTCCCACCCAGGAAGCTTCTGGAAGCAGCTTCTTCATCAGTCAATGGCCTGTTCTGGCTGTGGTTACCTTGTGAAGGAGGCCAGATTTGGGGACAGGGACTGTGAGCCTGTGCAGCTCCTCCTGCAGCTGGCCCTGCTCCTCCTGCATCCGCCGCTGCTCCTCCAGGAGCTGGCACTGCTCCATCTGCAGGTCCGCAATGTCCTTCTGGCTGGCCTTGTACTTCTCCTGCAGCTCTGTCAGCTTGTACAGCAGTGCGTCACACTACAGGTGGGAGGCGGGCGCAGAGGGGAGGGGAGGGCTACTATGCCTGGTAGGCCCTCCGCTGCTTCTCCACTGGCAGAGCCCCCGGGGGTCCTCCAATCTCGGCAGTTCACCACGGTCTCCCTCTTTGTGGTCAGCCTGGGCAGACCTGAACACTCCACCCCAAGCCATCATGTCGGCCTAGATGCTGCATGGGGGAGCCCCAGCAGGCTGCTTGGGACTGCTGTGTCAATTCTAGCTCTTTCCGGAGGTGGCTGGAGAATGTTATCAGTGCCCCTGCCCTTCTCACTTTCCTCTCCTTCCAGTTGATGCATGTCTTCTCCCCCTGCTGGGATGCTACTTCCTGTCCCTCTCCTTCCCCTGGTGGCTTTATACCTGATCACACCCTTTATGAAAGAGGACTACACTTCATCCTGCGTCTCATTTTTTATTGGATATTTATTTTATTTATGGGTTAGAGATAGAAATTGAGAGGGGAGGAGGAGATAGAGGGGGGAGAGAGAGAGACATTTGCAGACCTGCTTCACCAATTGTGAAGCTTCTCCTCTGCAGCTGGGGACCTGGGGGCTTGAACTTGGGTCCTTGCACACCATAGTGTATGTGCTCAGCTGGTGCTCAACTGGTCCACCACCACCAGACCCCCCTCATAATCATCATTTAAAGCCTTTAGAAGAGTAAGAGCTATTGCTGAAGCTGTGAAGAGAACTAAATCATCTGTCTGTCTCAAACCTGAATTTTTCTAATATTAAGCTAATCCCTGTGCTGTTTCAGTTATAACCAAAGAAGAAGCTGGTTCTGTAGACCAGGAAGCCTATCCAGTCTCAAAATTTCTTTTTTTTCAACTTTTTTATGTTTATTTATTTTTCCCTTTTGTTGCCCTTGTTTTTTATTGTTGTTATAGTTATTATTGTTGTTGTTATTTATGGCGTTGTTGGATAGGACAGAGAAATGGAGAGAGGAGGGGAAGACAGAGAGGGGGAGAGAAAGATAGACACCTGCAGACCTGCTTCACTGCCTGTGAAGCGACTCCCCTGCAGGTGGGGAGCCGGGGACTGGAACCAGGATCCTTATGCCAGTCCTTGTGCTTCGCACCACGTGTGCTTAACCCACCACACTACTTCCCGACTCCCCCTTCTCATAATTTCTATCCCTGGGGAGGAGGGGATAAAAAATTCAGGGGTCCCCTAGGCCCCTAAATTGAGCAGGAAGTTCAGGAAGGATGTAGCTTGGTAGGGAAAACTGCTGGAGTGTTTTTTTTTTAATACCCCATAGAATGGACATGCCACCATGCACGACAGCCCAGGTTCCAGCCTCAGGTCACCACCTGGGGCAGGGAGGTGGAGAAAGCTGTATCAAACTAACAGCATAGGGTTCTGTGTCCATCCAGGGAGCTCACCTCTCCTCGCCACAATTACCTTGTTAGTGCACTTGATCTTGTCCTCTGACTGGGAGCATTTGAGCTGTGTCAGCTCCTCCTGGCAGAGCTGGAAGTCCTGCTCAAGCTGGTCAAACATGTGCTTCTGCCTCTCCAGCTCCTCCGTGCTGCACTGGTACAGGTGCTTCACCTCCTGAAGCTGGGCGCAGAGCTGCTCATTCTGGGGTGGGGAGGGCAGGGAGGGCAGGCCAGCTGTCAGCCTGAGGCTCTGCAGGCTATCTGAGATGGACTGGTCCCTTCTGGAGAGGTAGGGACAGAAAGGACCTCTCTTTCTACAGGCTGATTTTTCAGCACAAAGGCCAGGAGGTAAGGCTCTGGAGAGCACACATCTTGTTATGCATGGGGCTCTGGATTCAGGCCCCAGCATTACACAGCAGCACCAAGGACAGTGTTGGCTTGGGGTGCGCCATTGCTGCTGGAGCAGTGCTGTGCTATCTCTTATCAATCTCTGTCTATCTCTTCCTCTTCCCCTCCCAAACAATAACAAAAATAGCCATCAGGGGATTGAGCGGTGGTATGCCTGGTTTAAACACATCCATTAATATGCACAAGCACCCCAGGTTCAAACCCCCATTCCCCTCCTGCTAAAGGGGGAAACTTTATGAGTGGTGAAGCAGGTGTCTTACTCTCTCTCTTTATTTCTCCCCTCTCAGTTTGCCTCTGTAATATTAAATAAAGAAAATAATAATAAAAAAATAGCCAATTGGGCCTAGGAGGCTGCTCAGTGGTACCTTGCATGTGGAAGATTCTAGATCCATTACCCAGCACCACATAGAGTCAATCTATCAAAAGAAGCTAAATGCATCATGAGTTTCAGAGTCCATCTTTCTCCTAAGCACTTCTCTGTGCCCGTCCTCAGTAGTTCAAGCCCACAAAACTCTGGCCATGCCCACTGCTTCTGTTACCTTCTCATTAGTGTCATGTAAGGAGGCCACCAGGTCCCTGAGGCGCTGGACCTCAGCCTCATGGCATCGTAGCTCCCCTTTCAGTTGCTGCTGTGTCTCCTTCAGCTTGTCCTTCTCACATAAGGTGTTCTGGTACTGGAGCTGCATCCTCTGGAGCCGGCAATGTAACTCCTACAGCCAAGGTAGCCCGGGGAGGGTGCGATCAGTCACCCCTGACCTCTTCTGCCCGAGGCATGCTGAACCTCGTCCAGTCTGAGAGCTGACCTCTCCCTGCTTCAACTCTGCTCTCTCCCCCTGCTGCCTCTGGGCAGGTACCTGAGTTGCCCTGACTACTGGGGACCATTACCTTCTCTGCCTGGCACTCTGCCACTGAGTTTTTGACCTTGAGCTCGCGGAGCTCAGACTGAAGCTGCAGCTGCGTCTTCAGGAGCTCGTTCTGCTCATCCTGGCTCACATCGTACTTCTTCTGCAGGACAGAGAGCCTGCTCTTCAGCTCCTCGTTCTGTGGCAGGGAGTGTGGGGGGGAGCAGAAAGGTTACCCCCAAGAATCTGCAAGTCTCCTTCTATAGATGGGTGCAGAGAGAAGCATCTTGAGGGACTCCCATGATTGGCTGAGGTTCTCCTCTGAAGCAGATGCTCAGCACTGACTGTGGCTTCGAGAAAGTAGGGCTGCGCACGTGGCTCCTCCGACGGGTCTCCCCGCAGGCTTGGTTGTCAGCCTCAGCCTCTCTCCAGCCCCACTGAGGAGGCAGTGATCCCCAGTGCCCTCCCCACACCAGTGCTTACTTACCTGGGCAGCGCTGTGGGACGTCTGGAAGCGAAGCACCTCATTCTGGGCGCTCTTGAGCTCCCTCTGCAGCCGCTTCTGTTCCTCCTCACTGCTTCGACGGTAAAGCTGGAGCTCTTGCAGCTCAGAAGACATATCACTACACTGTGAGGAGCAAACACAATAGCAAGGCACTTATCACAGGGGCTTCCAGCACTTCACAAACAGGAGTGGCGAAAGTACACACTCTCCTCTTTTCTTTTCCTTTCTTTTTTGCCACCAATGTTACTGCTGGGGCTCAGTGCCTGCACAATGAATCCACTGCTCCTCGTGGCCATTTTTTCTTTTCCTTTCCTTTTCTTTTTACTTGATAGAGACAGAGAAATTGAGAGGGGAGGGGCAGGTAGAAAGGGAGAGACAAAGAGAGATACCTGGGACACTGCTTCACGACTTGTTAAGTTTCTCCCTGCAGGTGGGGAACAGGGGCTCAACCCCCAGCCCTTTCACATGGTAATATGTGTGTTCAACGGAGTGGGCCACAGCTGGCCCTGCTCTTTTTTCTTTTATTTACATGTTTAGTAATTAGAGAGAGAAGGAGAGAGAACCAGAGCATTGCTCGCTGGCATTTGCAATGCTGGAAACTGAACTTGGAACTTCATGCTTGAGAGTCCAATACTTTACCCACTGCACCACCTCCCTGGCCACAGAACATTCTTCCTTTATTGGAATATACATGAGGACAGCAAGATCCCAGCAGATCATCTCCCACCATAGCAATTGCATCGGTGCCTAAGAGAGTGATTCTACATCGTCCAGCAGCAGGTGAGGGGTGTGTTAGTGGGGAGGAGCCATGCACCTTCCCTACCTTCTTCTGCATGTCCTGCACCTGCTCCTCAGCTCCCAGCAGCTGCAGTCGTAACAGCTCTGTTTCAGGATCGGGCTCCAGAAAGTCCATTTCCATGGTCTGAGACTCTGCCGATATCGTGGTCCTTAGTGTCTGGGACTCCAGCCATCTCTCCGTTGCCCTTCGTGTCCTGCAATCCCAAACCCCACAGTTATATCTGGAAGTATCCTGCCAAGCGTGCATGAGTGATTCTGGTGCCTTGGCTTTAGGTAAAAGGTGGTCAGGAACCTTCCACTGAGATCCTGCTGATTTCTTGGAGAAAAAAAATGCTTTGGGAGTTACAAGAAGAGACCCCTGACATCTCAGTCTGCCATGTCTGGCTCTGGGAGACCCTATAAGTTCTAGTGTCCAGCTGGGAATGGAGGCTGGGTCTGAGTTTGAGCCAGCTCTAACAGGGGTGGGAGGTGGGGAATCTGCCATTAGACTGAGTCAAGTCTATGAAGACATAAGGGAGTCATTTATTTTAAACTTTAAAAAATTATTTATTTTTATTTAATGGGACAGAGAGGAACCAAGAAACTGGGGGGTAGATAGATAGCACTGCTTCACCACTTGTGAATTTCCCTCCTGGGGACTGGGGTCTTGAACCTGGGTCCTTGTGCATGGTAATGTGTGCACTTAACCAGGTGCACCACCACCACCACTTGGCCCTGAGAAGGGATTCATTTTTTTATCGACTCTAGGGCAGAGCACACCAGATCCCAATGGAAGGAATGGAAGAAAGCCACACTCGAGGTCTCTCTCAACTCTAGTCCTGAGACCACTGGGTTGAAGCTCCAGGCCTGCTTCTAGGCAGTTTCTGTACCTATCAAATGCCAGGGAAGAGAGCAGCTCTCCTGGGGCATGGAGC
This sequence comes from Erinaceus europaeus, assembly GCF_950295315.1. Classification (NCBI taxonomy): domain Eukaryota; kingdom Metazoa; phylum Chordata; class Mammalia; order Eulipotyphla; family Erinaceidae; genus Erinaceus; species Erinaceus europaeus. The sequence goes on along the minus strand of NW_026647641.1, from coordinate 40,545 downwards.
CCCTCATTAAGCCTGGCCTCTGCCTTCACCAGTTGTGTCAGTGGAAAGCCCAAGATGGCGCCCAGAAGAGTCCCACCGCCTCCTGGCTGTACCTCTCACTCTCCAGGTCTGCAAGCTGCCCGGTGAGGCTGCTGTTGCTTTCCTGCAGGGCCCGGTACTCATCATTCAGGAAGCGGTAGCGTTCCCGCAGTTGCTGTAATTCTTCTGCAGAGGACAAGCAGAGAGGGCTGAGCTTCAAGGGAGGAGGCATTGGCAGGCAGCACACACACACACCCCAAACACACCTCACAATTCTCCTCCCTGGCCATGTGACAGGTAGCAATGGAAGAGCTTCTTTTTTTGAAAGAGATGCCCCATTGTACCCCTCCTACCTTATGCTTTTGTTCACTAATCCTTTCTTAAATAAAAAATTTAAAAAAAAAAAAAAGAGAGATGCCCCATGGGGCAGCTTAGAAGACAAGAGCCCAAAAAATTGCCCACTGGGATGGGTCTTTGTCTCTTTTTGGTAGATGCCCTGCTTTTCCTCTTTCCAGAAGATCTAGGCTTGTGTGATCATCTTCAAAACCCTAACCAAATGATTTTAGGAGTTCAAGAGGGTTTACTTTTTTTATTGATTTTTTTTTTAGCCAGAGCACTGCTCAGCTCTAGCTTATGATGGTAAGGGGGGTGGAACCTGAGGCCTCAGAGCCTCAGAGCCTCAGTCACAAAAGTTTTGGGTTTTTTTTTTCCAGAGGACCAGGCAATGTCACACTCAATAGTGTGTACATGTTACAACACACAAGGATCCAAGTTCAAGTCCCCACTTCCCACCTGTGTGTGTGTAGGGGGGAGCTTAATGAACAGTGAAGCAGTGCTGGAGATGTCTCTCTTTCTCCCTATCTCCCTCTTCCCTTTCAATTTCTCTCTGTCTTTACTCAAAATAAATCCATACATATATAAATAAAAAACAAAGTATTTTGCAGAAACATTAGGCTCTCTTCCTTGCGCTGTGAGGGTGCTAGACCCAGGGGGACAGCATACTAGTGATGCAAAACAACCTTCATGCCTTTGCCTCTCAGTTCACAGGTACACCTGCATCTCAATCTGCCGTGTCTGGCATGTCTGGCTCTGGGAGACATATGTTACATATGTGCATAAGTTACAATGCAGACAGAAAGAGAAACACCTGTAACACTGCTCCACCACTAAAAGTTTGAACCCTGGTCCTTGTGGGAGATAGAGTAGGGGACACACACACACACACACACACACACCCCTGAAACACTGCCTCACTACTGGTGAAGCCTCCCCCCTACAGATGAGTAGTGGAGACTTAAACCTGGGTCCTTGATCATGGTAATGTGTGTGTTCTACAGGTGGTGCAACTGCCTGGTTCTCTAATATTTTCTCTTAAGTTGCGACCAGGGTTATCACTGGGGCTTGCACAGTGAATCCACTGCTCTCAAAGGCTTGCTTTTCTTTTTTCTTCCTTCTTTCCTTCCTTTCTTTCTTTCTCTCTTTCATTCTTTCTCTTTCTTTTATAGGACAGAAAGAAGTTGAGAGGGGAGGGAGAGATATAGAGGAAGAAAGAAAGGGACACCTGCAGCCCTGCTTCATGGCTCGTGACGCTCCCACCTCCACCTCCCAACCACAAGTGTCACCACCTGGTCCCTATTCACCAGTTTTTATAGGTATGAAAACTGGAAAATTGAGAGCATTTGTAAGCAGACCTAGTTCATCCTGCTAATCAGCAGAGGTGGCATTCTGAGTGGAGGCCTGCCCACCTCCAGCCCCAGCCTCCCTGCTGTGCTAACCTCCTCAAACCACCAGCCTGAAGGCTCTTCTGAGAAGCTTGCTCTAGTTGGGAAAACTTGCAGAGTGCTTTTGATTTCTTGTTGACTGTCTCTGTTTGACCTGGCCCAATATAGTTTCCCCTATTATACTCGGATCATAAATCTAGCCTCAGCATAAAGGCACATTCTCTGATGTCATGAATCTTAGCAACGACTGTGGAGACTCTCTGTCCAAGGGAGCTTTGAGCCTCTGGGTACCACGTGTTTGCCTGAAAATAACCTCTCTCCCTCTCCAACTGGCTCATGCTCTCATTTGTTATCCTCCAAAGTTTCTGTTAGAGGATCCTAAGACTAGCAACCTGGGACGGACACACACACACACACACACACACACACACACACACAGCCAGTCCTGCTCACAGATTAGCCTAGGCAAAATGCCATGATACCAGAGTCACAGGGAGAGCTGCCAAAGGTGACAGCCCCCTGCGTCCCACCCCAGAACAGGAAACCTTCCCAGGGAGGGCTCATCTATGGCCAATGGCTCTGAGGGGAAGAATTCTCAAGGTACATGGCCCCATGCTATTTCTCACCCTACCATGGGCTGGCTGTGTGGCATGTGGGTATATTCTCCTTTCTCAGAGTCTTGAATTCAACCTGGACACTTTTTTCCTAAGATTTCCAATTCAAGATCTTAAACTACCACCTGCTATCTTTTTGCTACTAGCTCCCTTAGCTTGATGAATTTATTGTTTTTTTTTTCATTTTTCTTTTTATTTGATAGGACAGAGAGAAATTGAGAGGGAAAGAGAGAGGGAAAGAGAGAGACACCTTCCATACTGCTTCACCATGCAGGTGGGGAACTGGGGCTTGAACCCTGGTCCTTGCACATGGTAACAGCCCAGTGTGCCACCATAGGGCCAAAGATATTATTATTATTTTAGTCTTTATTTTTATATTTTATTAATTACTGAATAGAGACAGAACTATTGAGAGGGAGGTGTAAATAGGAGAAAGAGAGACTTGCTGAAGATCTGTTTTACCACTTGTGAAGCATCCCTCTAGCAAGTGGGGACCAGGGGCTTGAACGCTGGTCCTTGCACACTGAAACATATGTTCTTAATAGAATATACTACCACCCGGCCCTGAATTTTACTATTTTTGCCACTAGGGTTATCACTGGGGCTCAGTGCCTGTTTGGCTCTACCATTCTTAGCAGCCAATTTTTTTTCCTCCAAGGTTATTGCTGGGGCTCGGTGCCTACACCACGGATCCACTGCTCCTAGAGACTATTTTTTCCCTCTTTTTTGGTTGCTTTTGTTGTTTTATCATTGTTGTGGTTATTATTATTATTGCTGTTATTATTGATGTCACTGTTGTTGGATAGGACGGAGAGAAATAGAGAGAGGAGGGGAAGACAGAGAGGGGGAGAGAAAGACATCTGCAGACCTGCTTCACCGCCTATAAAAAACAGCCCCCCTGCAGGTCCTTGCGCTTTGCACCATGTGCGCTTAACCCGCTGAGCTACCGCCCGACCCGCCTTGGCAGGCATTTCTTTCTAATTGAGAGTGAAAAACAGAGAGATGAAAAGGCCGGGGGAGAAAGAGAGAAGGAAAAACACTCCACTGATTGTAAAGCGTCCCTTCTGCAGGTAGGGCCCAGGAGCTTAAACCTATGTCCTTGCCCATGGTAAGTGTATGCCCAGTCGCTTGTTTTGCTCGATTCCCCACAGGACAACGACGACCGGCCCTCTGTACCTTGTAGCTCAGAGAAATCTGAGCTGCTCAAGTTGTTGGTTGGGTCGCAACCCTTCATCTCCATCTCTGCGCGGAGGTTGGCAATCTCCAGCTCGTAGTCCCCGCGGATGCGATCCATATCCTCCAGCTCGCCCTGCAGCCGGCAGAGGTCCTCCTGCAGGGAGGCGATGTCGCTCTCATGTTCGGTCGCCGAGTCCTCTGCTGCCTGGCGCAGAGTGCGGATCTCAGCCTGGGCCATGTGCAGCTCCTGCTCGATTTCCTTCAGCTCGCTCTCCTTTTCACGCTCTAGCAGGGAGATCTCCTCCCGTAGAGATCGCAGTTCACCTGCGAAGCCCAAAGTTCGAGAGGGTAGAAAGTATAAGTGAACAAACACATCTACTATGTTCCAAGTGCAGAAAGGGAAGAGTGGTGTGTAGCTCTGTCTGGGAACTCCTGACAAGCTGGCCTCTACCGCAGTGGAGAATGGAGAAGCATAGCTCCCTCAAGTATGGAATAGAGGCATTACAGCACAGAGCGAATCTATGCAGTAGGTGCAATAAAACAGTTTGAGTCTTGGTGCCAAAGGGATCATGTAGTTATATTAAGTGCTTCCAAGGAATTACTGACTCTCGATGACCAAACCACATTTGTAGTATTTTGTTTTATTTTACCAGATTACTGATCAGCTCTGGTTTATGGTGGTGCTGGGGACTGAACTTGGAACCTTTGGTACCTCAGGCATGAAAGTCATTTTGCATGACCATTATGCTCTTTCCACAGCCCTATAGTATTTTTTTAATAGCTTTGACTTTTCAACCATTTTCTTTTTTTAATATTTATTCCCTTTTGTTGCCCTTGTTGTTTTATTATAGTTATTTTTGTTGTCGGCATTGTTGGATAGGACCGAGAGAAATGGAGAGAGGAGGGGAAGACAGAGAGGGGGAGAGAAAGCTAGACACCTGCAGACCTGCTTCATTGCCTGTGAAGCAACCTCCCTGCAGGTGGGGAGCCGAGGCCTTAAACCGGGATCCTTATGCTGGTCTTCGGGCCATGTGTGCTCAACCCACTGTGCTACCGCCTGGCCCCCAGCCCTATAGTATTTTATTAATGCCTTCAGTCTTTCCAAAAATTTTCTAAATTTTTTATTTTGGGGAGGAGGTAACATAATAGTTATGCAAAATGACTTTCATGCCTGAGCTATTGGGTATTTCACATATGTAAGGGCCTGGGTTCTTATTATTATTTCTCTGGCAAGGCATTAAAAAATAATAAATAAAAATTTAAAAAAACAAAAGGGAAACCTAAAAGGAAAGAGTGGATCCTAGATTAGTGAGGACTGTGTTGGGAAGACCAAGACCTCATAAATCTTTTGCAAGGCACTTTCTTTCTTTCTGTCTCTCTCTCCTTCTAGAATTTTTTTTTTAATTGTTTAGGATTTACTGACTGATAGACTGGATAGAGACAGAGAGAGATTAAGAGGGAAACAGAGGAGAGAAACACCTGTAGCATTGCTTCACTGCTTGTGGAAACTGAGGGCTTGTACTCAGGTCCTTGTGCACTGTAATATGTGTGCTCAACCCAGTGCACCACTGCCTGGCCCCTGCATGGCACTTCCTTTCCACTCCTCACTCCCAAAGATGACAGACTATCTGCCATTCATATTTCAATTTCCCTCACCTCTCTCCCACTTCCTCAATAAACCAAGCAGCTTGCTTTATTTGCTATGTGTGTATATGTATATATGTGTGTGTGTGTGTGTGTGTGTGTGTGTGTATCCCTCTCACTTGGCTACAAGCTTTATGAAAGTGGGGAACATGTCTGTTTTGCTCTCATTACAGCTCGATGATCTGGCACATTGCCTGGCAAAGTGCAATTCAACAAATACTGTATTTGTTCATAAATGAGCTGTGTGTGTGTGTGTGTGTGTGTGTGTGTGTGTGTGTGTGTGGTGTACTTAACAAGTTTATATCATCTAAGTAGCATTAGGGTTATTGGAAAACGTCTTGATGTTTGGGAATTTTTTTATGTTTTTCTATACAGAAATTTGTCATGACTTTTCCAGTAACCCAATACTACAGGTACAGAATTGCATACTTGGGCACTTAGAAGAACCTAAAACAGGCATCTCAGAAGAAACTTTAGACAGACTGAATTGGGGGTGTGTATGTGGCAGTGAAATAGCTCACTTGGATAGTGTGTTGTTTTGCCATAAGTACCACTGAGGTTCAAGCCTGGCACCCACAGCACTAAAAGAAGCTTCAGTGCTGTGGTGTGTCTGTCTGTCTCTGCCTTTTCTGCCTCTACAAAAATAGATAGGTAAATAAATAAAATAAATAATATACAAGCAAATAAATACTGAGCCTCTGGAGGAAAAGAGATCTGCTCTCCCAAGCTCACAGAGACAATTGACTTCAAGCCTATCTTTTGCCAGTCTCTCCTCTAGCTGTCTCCTCCCTTTGCCCTGTCTAACAAGAATTAATTGATGATCAGCTCAAGCACAAGTGTCTGCGCTTGGTGCTCTGACTTCCTTCCAATTGGAAAAGGACAAAAGTCTTTGCGCTGCTCCCCCCTGCAACTCAACAAATCAACAGCGAGGCTATGGACCTCTTGGATGGCGCTCACATTCTAGAGTCAATAGGCTAGGGAGGCTTTTTTTTTTTTTGGATGAGGAGGGACTGATCAATCACAATTTCTCTATTCTGCTCCTGATGTTCGGGCTCAAATCCCACTGGGGTCTTCCCAGAGGCTCTGTTCCTGACAAATGGCTTTTTCAGACCCACTGGGGAGTGGAGAAAGGTCTCAGTCTAAAAAAAAAAGCCCTTAATTAGGAAGGGGCGGAGCCTAAGGGCCTGGGGCGGGGTCTAGGGCCCGCGGGGCGTGGCTTCTCGGGGCGGCGCTCGGCGGCTGGGAGTTGGGGGCGCCCAGGACCCGCGTTCTGAAGAGCTGGCGCCCGTTGGCGGTGGGGCTGGGGCCGCAGGCAGGGCGAGGTTGGCGGGCCCTGGAGAGGCGGATTGCGGGACAAAGAAGCTGGTTCTCACTCACTGGTTATCGCCTCCATCTCGACGGCCCCCCCACAAGCGGTCTCCCTGGGGGGCCTCCCGACGCGGGCCGGTCCCGGCCCCCGCCGGGCTGTGGCGGCCCGAACGGCCTCCACTCTAGCTACTACTGTGGCCGCGCGCGCCCCCTCTTGGCGGAAACGGGCACCGCGCGAGCGCCAGGCCGGCTCCCGCTTCCTCCGCGGGGCGGGGGTCGGGGGGCGGGGCGCCGGCGCCAGGCAACCCCACCCCCACCCCCAGGCCTGTCCAGCGCCCGGGGAAAATGTAATCCTACCAACAGCCTCTATTTAAGGAGTCTCCCAGCAGGGCTGGGGTGATAGCACCAGCAGTGGAGCAACAACTGGTCATGCCTGAGCCTTTGAGGTCCCAGGTTCAGTACCCAGCACCACCATATGCTAGGGCTGAGCAGAGCTGGAAAGGGGAAAGGGAAAAGGAAACAAGATGATGCAAAAAGACTTTTCATGCCTAAGGCACCCCAAAGGTCCCAGCTTCAATCCCCAGCCCACCATAAACCAGAGCTGAGCAGTGCTCTAGTGGGAAAATAAAAAGAGAAGAAAGAGAAAGGAAAAACTTAAACTGCTGTGGGGGCGGGTAGACAGCATAATGGTTATGCAAAGAGCCTCTCATGCCTGAGGCTCTAAAGTCCCAGGTTCAATCCACCACACCACCATAAGCTAGAGCTGAGCAGTAGTGGTAGGACTCTGGGGAAGGAGGGGTGGAGAGGGTGCATGATAGTAGAAAAGGACCTAAGTTGATGGTGAAAGTGTCTTTGCAGACATCTATCACAGGCAGATGAGAAACAGTGCCCATGTGTCCATGACTGTGCTTTAAACTAGTAACCCTCCAATAAAATGACTTAAAGATAACAAAAGTCTCTCACTATCCTATTTGAAAGGAAGAATGTCCCTTCGCATAGAAAAAGCGTTTTTCTGCTCTGTGTGGTTTCCTACACGTAGAACATCTTATCTCAAAAAGACTAACCACCACCACCACCCCACCACCAACAACAATTTTTGCTTCATTTCCCTTTCCCTTCAAACCATGCTTTCTGGAATTTTCTGTTATTCTTCTCCATTTTTGCCTCTCCTTCCCTCTTCTGCTCCTATCCAACCAAGCTTCCCCATCACAGAAATGCCTCAGAGCTGCCATCTTACCAAACCCAGTTCTTTTCTGGAAACATTTTTCTGGTCATGGTTCCCAGAAAATGAAATGCTTCCGTAATTCCTCTCACCTCAGTTCTCATTTGCTCATTTTTCCTAGAATGGACCTTAAAATAATGATGTGTCTAGCTATTTACAAAACGGAGACACCCCCCCCCCCCAAACTCTTTATCTGCATTATTCCGGCCATTAGGTTCATGATTTTGAACAAAGGTCAACAATTTGTTTGGCTTTATATGCTAACTTTTCTTTCAGCCACCAGGTTCCAGATGCTAGCATGATGCCAATTGGACTTCCCTGGGCAGACAACCCCACCAATGTGTCCTGGAGCCCCGCTTCCCCAGAGCCCCACCCCACTAGGGAAAGAAAGAGGCAGGCTGGGAGTATGGATTGACCTGTCAACGCCCAAATTCAGCAGGGGAAGCAATTAGAGAAGCCAGACCTTCCACCTTCTGCACCCCATAATGACCTTGGGTCCATATTCCCAGAGGGTTAAGGAATGGGAAAGCTGGGGATTGGGCGGTAGCGCAGCGGGTTAAGTGCTAGTGGTGCAAAGCTCAAGGACTGGCCTAAGGATCCCGGTTCCAGCCCCCGGCTCCCCACCAGCAGGGGAGTCACTTCACAGGCGGTGAAGCAGGTCTGCAGGTGTCTATCTTTCTCTCCCCCTCTCTGTCTTCCTCTCCTCTCTCCATTTCTCTCTGTCCTATCCAGTGACGATGACATCAATAACAACAACAATAATAACTACAACAACAATAAAACAAGAAGGGCAACAAAAGGGGAAAAATAATTTTAAAAAAAATAGGAAAGCTATCGGGATGGGATGGAATATGGAGTTCTGGTTGTGGGAATTGTGTGCCCCTCTTATCCCATCGTTTTGTCAGTGTTTCCTTTTTTTTTTTTTATTTTCCCTTTTGTTGCCCTTGTTGTTTTTCATTATTGTTGTTGTTATTGATGTCGTCGTTGTTAGATAAGACAGAGAGAAATGGAGAGAGGTTGGGAAGACAGAGGGGAAGAGAAAGACAGACACCTGCAGACCTGCTTCACCACCTGTGAAGCAACTCTCTTGCAGGTGGGGAGCCGGGGGCTCGAACCAGGATCCTTAAGCCGGCCCTTGCGCTTTGTGCCACCTGAGCTTAACCCGCTGCGCTACCGCCCAACTCCCTAGTATTTCCTTTTTATAAATAAAAATAAATAAATAATGATGTGTCCCTGGGACTGGACCTTTTTCTCTCCTCTTCCATAAATTTTCCCTGTGGCTTTCTGGTCTCCTGCAAATTCAAAGACTATTCATATGCTAGTGACTCTCAAATGTATACCTCCAGTGCTGAGTCCTCCCCTGATTTTAACTTCAGACACTCAGCTGCCATCATTTAGATGTCAATAGCCATTCCATTCAGCACATTGAAACCACGTCTTAAATGGGTGGAAACATGTTTTAGATGGAATGCCAACATGTTTCTTGCCAAATCTTCCCCATCTCAATAAATGAGCTGGGAGCAGGTGGTACCACATCTGGTTAGGTGCAAATATTATAATGTGCAATGACCCAGCTTCCAGGGCCTAGTCCCTACCTGCAGGGGGAAAGCTTTGGGAGAGGTGTAGCAGTGCTGCAGCTCTCTCTCTCTCTCTCTTTCTCTCTCTCTCTCTGCTTCTCCCCCTATTTTCCCTTCCTTCTCAATTTCTCTCTGCCCTATCAAGCAAAATAAATAAAGTTAGAAACTAAAAACACACCCTTAAAAAAAAATTTTTTTTTTAATGCAGCTGCCCCCACACCTATGTACATCTAATCTTTGACAAAGGGGCCCAGACTATTACATGGGGAAAGCAGAGTCTCTTCAACAAATGGTGTTGGAAACAATGGGTTGAAACATGCAGAAGAATGAAACTGAACCACTATATTTCACCAAATACAAAAGTAAATTCCAACTGGATCAAGGACTTGGATGTTAGACCACAAACTATCAGATACTTAGAGGAAAATATTGGCAGAACTCTTCTCCCCATAAATTTTAAAGACATCTTCAATGAAACAAATCCAATTATAAAGAAGACTAAGGCAAGTATAAACCTGTGGGACTACATCAAATTAAAAAGCTTCTTCACAGCAAAAGAAACCACTACCCAAACCAAGAGACCCCTCACAGAATGGGAGAAGATCTTTCCATGTCATACATCAGACAAGAGTTTAATAACCAACATATATAAAGAGCTTGCCAGACTCAACAACAAGACAACAAATAACCCCATCCAAAAATTGGGGGGAAGACATGGACAGAATATTCACCACAGAAGAGATCCAAAAGACCGATAAATACATGAAAAAATGCTCCAAATCTCTGATTGTCAGAGAAATGCAAATAAAGACAACAATGAGATACCACTTCACTCCTGTGAGAATGTCATATATCAGAAAAGGTAACAGCAGCAAATGCTGGAGAGGGTGTGGGGTCAAAGGAACCCTCCTGCACCACTGGTGGGAATGTCAATTGGTCTAACCTCTGTGGAGAACAGTCTGGAGAACTCTCAGAAGGCTAGAAATGGACCTACCCTATGATCCTGCAATTCCTCTCCTGGGGATAGATCCTAAGGAACCCAACACACCCATCCAAAAAGATCTGTGTACACATGTTCTTGGCAGCACAATTTGTAATAGCCAAAACCTGGAAGCAACCCAGGTGTCCAACAACAGATGAATGGCTGAGCAAGTTGTGGTCTATATACACAATGGAATACTTCTCAGCTGTAAAAAATGGTGACTTCACCGTTTTCAGCAGATTTTGGATGGACCTTGAAAAATTCATATTAAGTGAAATAAGTCAAACAGAAGGCTGAATATGGGATGATCTCACTCTCAGGCAGAAGTTGAAAGACAAGATCAGAAAAGAAAACACAAGTAGAACCTGAACTGGAACTGGCGTATTGCACCAAAGTAAAAGACTCTGGGGTGAGTAGGTGGAGAAAATACAGGTCCAAGAAGGATGACAGGGGACCTGGTGGAGGTTGTACTGTTATATGGGAAACTGGGGAATGTTATGCATGTACAAACTATTGTATTTACTGTTGAATGTAAAACATTAATTCCCCAATAAAGAAATTTTAAAAAGATGCAGCCAGTGCCACCTTGACAGGTTTCAGTTCAGACTGTGTCCAGAGATGCCAAGTCTGGGATGTCAACACTCCAGCTCCAATACTCCTGATTTCCCTGGGCAGACAACCTTGCCAGTGTGTCCTGGAATTTCACCTTCCCATATGACTATCCCACTAGGGACAGATAGAGACAGGCTAGGGGTATGGATCAACCAGCCAATGTCCATGTTCAGTAGAGAAGCAATTACAGAAGTCAAACCTCCCATCTTCTGCACCCCATAAAGATCTTTGGTCCATACTCCCAGAGGGGTAAAGAACAGGGAACTTTCTTCTAATAGAGGACAGCGGGATGTGAAACTCTGGTGGTGGGAATTATATGGAATTGTACCCCTCTTATCCTATAATCTTGTCAATCATTATTAAATCATAAATAAAAAAAAGAAAAGAAATTATGCCACCATACATCCAGTTTTTCAAAACAAAGTCATCTTTCGCCTCCCATACTGCCCCCATGCACCACCTCCCCATCTAGCTCAGTGAATTACAAGGGCTTCTCCTTCAAGGTAAACTCAAAAACATGCCAATTTCTATGGCTCTCATCCAAATCATCATTCTCTGTTGACCAACTTCCTACCAGACTCACTGCTTCAGTTTCTTGCCCTCCATCCAAAATGGCTCAAATGCTCTTTTTTGAAAACTTGAAAGCAGATCCCGTCACCCCAGCCCTGGCTAGAGGCCTCTCAGGTCTTCCCACTATACTTAGAATAAAAGTCAAACTGCTCAGCTATTCTGTAAGGTGCTTTGTAATAAGGTCTCTCTCTCTTTTAGCTTCTCAGAACTGTCTCCTCCCGGGGCCCTCTGCATGCACCTGGCTGCAGCCACAGTGATGTTTGTTCTGGTCTTCAAACGCCTGAAACTCAGCCTCACCTCTGGGTTTTTGTGGTTGCTGTTCCTTCTACCTGGGGTGCTCTTCCCTCAGATCTTTTGAATGACTAGATTCTTCTCAGTATTCAGGTCTGAGCTCTCATGTCATCTTCTCAACAAGGGCTTTGATAACTCCCACCTCACTCCATCTGTCTATGTCAAGGTTACATTATCTTCACAGCATTCATTGCCAGCTCATTTCCTGCCTCTCCTCATTAGAATGTACTCTCCCTGGGCTGAGAGGACAGCACAACAGCTTATGCAACAAATTCTCATGCCCAAGGCTCTGAGGTCCCAGTTTCAATCCCTGGAACCACCATAAGCCAGAGCTGATCAGTGCTCTGGATAAAATTAAAAGTAAAAATAAATTTAAAAGAATGAACCAGGGCTGGGGAGCTAACATAGTGGTTATGCAAATACTTTTCATACCTGATGCTCCAAAGACCCAGATTCAATGCCTCAGCACTACCATAAGCCAGAACTGAGCTGTGCTCTGTTTTCTCCTTCTCTCTCTCTCCCTCTCTCTCTCTCTCTCTCTCTCTCTCTCTCTCTCACACACACACACACACACACACACACACACAGAGACACTTTCTCTATTTGAAAAATTAAAAGACTAAAACAGACAGAAGGAGGAGGAGGAAGAAGAGAAGGAGGATAATGGAAATGGAGTGTCAAATGAAAACAATGTGAGCAAGACTGCAAAGCTACATGGCAGAGCTAGACCCAGGAATCTCAGTGCTCTGAGGCCAATGCTCACATTTGATCCTCATGTGACACACTCCTGTCACTCCTGTCTGCCCTCTCTACCTCCACTGTCCATGTTCGCTGCATCTCCTTTTGCTTATGTCTTCTTCCCCCTTCCCCATCCCTCCCCCTTCTCCCCCTGCTCCGCCTCTCCCCCTCCTCCTATTTCCCCTCCCTCTTTTGATTTGATCTCAGCTCTCCCCCCCATGTCCACTTGGTCGATTCCAAATTATATTCCTCCATGAGGATAATTTCTGGAACCATCCGTTCCACTCTGGTTCCATGGCTGCCAGTTCTTAGCAACATCGCCCCGCCAGATATTCGTCAGGACGCGGCATCATCTAAGTTCATTTCCCACGTCTATGCTCGACCGGACCTGCCAGTATACGCGGATATCTTCGCCCACCCTGTCCAACGCTTGACGTCTCGTCATCCAATCTGGTCCCCTATGCCTACACTGAACTTCTCTGTTCCAGTCTCTTGGAAACAGAGTTGGCAGTCAGCTGAGGTAAAGAACAAACACCTCATCACAGACCCCTGCAAGCGTCAACCCGGCTTTGACCTAGCACGTTATGATTGGGCCCTCCTCAATCGCTATCGAACAGGCCATGGCCGGTGTGCCGGTATGTTCCATCGCTGGGGAGCCAGAGACGACCCGAACTGCCCCTGCGGCTCCAGACAGACTATGACCCACATAGTCAACGACTGCCACCTCTCCAGATTCGAAGGAGGTCTCGAAACTCTACATCAGGCTCAACCTGACGCTGTTGACTGGCTACGGAAGAAGGGCAAACGCTAGAAGAAGAAGAAGGCTCTCCCCAGAATGTACCCTACTATTTTCTAGGGCAGCTCCCCTAAACCTTCCAGAAGTCCATGGAACTAACCAAGTCTGCCTCTTTAACTGTTCCTGCAGAGGAGTGCGGGGAAAGACAAAGGGATGTGGGTTCTGGAAGGGATTGTGGTGGGGGTGTCAGATCCCTTTGCTTGGTTCTAGGGAGCCAGGAAAGCATTTTCACCTGCTCCCCTTCAACGACTCCCAGAGTCCCCCCTGACTCCCAGAGTCCCCTGGTGTCCTCAGAATTCCACCCCATGACCTAACCCAGGCCAGGAAAATAGAGGAATGAACGAGGAATGTAGGGGTAGGGGAAGAAGGCTGAAGGAGAAAGTTGAGCAGTGGGAGAAGGGGTGAAGTGGGAGAGCAAGAAAAGGCAGGGGAGGCCAGAAGAACCAGGCAGAGGAACAAGAAAGAATGGAGGGCTGGTGAAATAGCTCACTTGGACTGTGAGTTGATTTGCCTTGCGCTCGACCCATGTTCGAACCTAGCCCTGCACTGTGTTGAAGGAAACTTTGGTGTTGTGGTCTCTTCCACTCTCTCTGCTTATCTGCCTTCATCTAACTAATAAATAAATAAGTGATAGATAAACTTAAAAGAAAGATGGGCTGGAGAGGTCCCAGTTTCATTCTCAGCATTTCTATAAATCAGAGATGAACAGTGCTCTGGTAGAAACAAAGAAAGAAAAGATCAGTGAAGGAAGGAAAAAAGGAAGGAGCCCACCTGATAGAATACACTTCTTCTTTTTTTTTAAATGATGTTCTCTGTCTTTTTTTATTTTCCCTTTTGTTGCCCTTGTTGTTGTTTTTTTATTGTTGTTGTAGTTATTATTGTTGTTGTTATTGATGTCGTTGTTAGATAGGACAGGGAGAAATCGAGAGAGATGGGGAAGACAGAGGGGGAGAGAAAGATAGACACCTGCAGACCTGCTTCACCGCCTGTGGGCTCGAACCAGGATCCTTGCGCCAGTCCTTGTACTTTGCACCACTTGTGCTTAACCCACTGCGCTACCGCCCAACTCCCAGACTTCGTACAGTGCACAAGGACCTAGGTTCAAGCTCCCAGTCTCCACCTGCAGGGAGGAAGTCTCACAAGCAGTAAACAGTGCTGCCGATGTCTCTTTATCTCCTTCCTCCCTCTCAATTTCTGCCTCTATTCAAAATTAATTATATATATATTCCTTTCGCCACCAGGGTTATCACTGCAGCTCAGTACCAGCACTACAAACCCATCACTCTTGGTGGCCATATTTTTCTTTTTTTTCTGTCTTTTTTTTTTTTGATAAGACAGAAAGAAGTTGAGAGAGAAAGGGGATATAGAGGAGAGAGAAAAAGAGAAACACCTGCAGTCCTGCTTCACTGCTTGTGAAGCATCCCCCCTGCAGGTGGGGAGTAGGGGCTTGAACCTGGGTCCTTGAGCATGGTAATAGGTGAGCTTAACCAGGTGTGCCATGACTAGGCTCCCTAGTTAAGTATATTAAAAAAAAAAAAAGGAAGGAATATAGAAATCAGGGGAAAAGAGAAGAATAGAAGGGAAGGGTAGATAGTATAGTGGTTATGCAAAGAGATTCTCAAGCCTGAGGCTGCAAAATCCCAGATTCAATGCCCTGAACCACAATAAAGAGCTGAGCAGTGTCTGGTAAAAATAATAATAATAATAATAATAAAATTATATATATATATATATATATATATATAGAGAGAGAGAGAGAGAGAGAGAGAGGAGAGAATGGAAAAAAGGGAAAGGTAGTTGAGAAAAAGGAGACAGTCCTGAATTAGGTTACTTTTGTCTGCTAAGCTTTGGGCAGCACAGTGGTTCTGCAAAAAAGCTTTCGGACCTAACGCTCCGAGGCTCCAGGTTCAATCCCAGCACCACTAGAAGAAGAGTTAAGCAGTGCTCTGGTAGAAGGAAGAAAAGAAGGGAGGGAGGAACGAAGGGAAGCTGGGTGGTGGTGCACCTGATAGGATGCACTCCTTACAATGCACAAGAACCCAGGTTCAATGCCTCAGTCCCCACCTGGAGGGGGGAAGCCTTATGAGTGATGAAACAGTGCTGCAAGTGTCTCTCTACCTCCCTTTTTGTCTCAATTTCCCTGTTTCTATCATAAATAAATAAATGATGTATTTTTAAGAAAGGAATGGAGAAAATAGGGAAAAAAAAAGTGGTTCAGGAGGTAGCTTAGTGGATAAGGCATTAGACTCTCAAGCATGAGGTCCTGAGTTCAATCCTTGACAGCACATGTATCAAAGTGATGTCTGGTTCTTTCTCATTAATTAATAAATAAAATCTTAAAAAATAAATGAGGAAACAAGGGGAAAATGGAGGTGGATAATTGAGAAAAAAGAGGAGGAAGTATTTCTCTCTGCTAAGTTTTTGGTAGCACCATAGTTCTGCAAAAAAAAGAATTTCAGGCCTAAACTGGGAAATATTATGCATGTACAAACTATTGTATTTACTGTCGACTGCAAAACATTAATCCTCCAATTAAAAAATTTAAGGGGGTCGGGTAGTAGCGCAGTGGGTTAAGTGCACATGGTTCAAAGCACAAGGACTGGCAAAAGGATCCTGGTTCGAGCCCCCAGCTCCCTACCTGCAGGGGGTTGCTTCACAGGTAGTGAAGCAGGTCTGCAGGTGTCTGTCTTTCTCTCTCCCACTCTGTCTCCTCTCCTCTCTCGACTTCTCTCTGTCCTATCCAACAAGAGCAATGACAATAACAATAATAATGACAACAACAAGGGTAACAAGGGCAACAAAATGGAAAAAATGGTCTCCAGGATCAGTGGACTCGTAGTGTAGGCACTGAGCCCCAGCAATAACCCTGGAGGCAATAAATAAATAAATAAATAAATAAATAAATAAAAGGGGGCTTGAAAAGAAAAGAAAGCAAATGAAAACTCACAAGACAATTTGGAATTGGCATGCCACTTCCATGACAATTTAGTATCCAAGGCAGACTCAAGCAATAGAGTGCTAGGTGGTAAAGGAACTAAATACATATATAGTGAAGGAAAAAAGAATACTATCTTTCACTAATTGAATAAACATTTCCTTATCTCAGAAGAAGAAGGAGAAGGAAGAGAAGAAGAAAGGAAGAAAGAAAGAAAGAAAAGAAGAGAAAAGAATGAATGAATGAATGAATGAAAGAATTTCAGGCCTGAGACTCCAAGGCCCCAGGTTCAGTCCCCAGAACCACCCGAAGCCGGAGCCCAGTGCTTGGATGCCACCCTGACCCCCCCCCCCCCCCCCACACACACACACAATAGCAATCACCTTGGAGCTGCTGGATTTGTTTGGTGAACACCTCTGCCTGCTGGGCGCTGGCTAGCCGCTCATCCTCCAGGAGCCCTGTAGTGAGAGAGAGGGAGGGGGGTCTTCAGATGCAAGGTCCACAGGGCCCAGACCCTGTCCCCATCGCAGACACTAACCCTGCAGCTCCAAAGAGTCATCCTCATGCTGCCCCGCCAACTCTCGCGTCTCCTCCAGCTCCGCCACCAGCTGCAACACCTGTGCCCTCAACTCCTCCAGCTCGGTCTCAGTAAGGCTCAGCCCCCGGTGCTTGCTGAGTGACAGGGAGCCCTTGCCATTGCCTTTCTTTGACACCTGCTCTTCCTCTTCCTCTGCTTCTTCCTCTTCTTCCTCTTCCTCCTCCTCCTCTTCTTCCTCTTCATAGAGAGCTGGAAGCAACACTTCCCCTGGGAGAGATATCCAGGTCAGCAGGGAATCAGGGACTCCCCCCTTCAGAGACCCAGCTCAGTCTCAGGACAGAGGTGGTATAATAGTGCCACCTGGTGTCCCCCCAAGGAGTCCCTGGAAGATCAGACCCTCTATTATCTTCTGTAAGATTTTAGTTTGTGGGACTAGGGCGGTAGCACAGCGAGTTATGCGCACGTGGCATGAAGCCCAATGATGGGCGCAAGGATGGGCACAAGGATGGGCGTAAGGATCTGGGTTCGAGTCCCCTCCCCCCCGCGCTCCCCACCTGCATGGGGGGCCCACTTCACAAGTGGTGGAACAGGTCTGCAAGTGTCTCTCTTTCTCTCTCCCTCTCTGTCTTCCCCTCCTCTCTGCATTTCTCTCTGTCCTATCCAACACAACTATATCAATAACAACAATATTGGGAGTCGGAAGGCAGTGCAGTGGGTTAAGCGCAGGTGGCAAACGACAATAATAACTACAACAATAAAACAACAAGGACAACAACAGGGAATAAATAAATATTTTTTAAAGATTTTAGTTTGGTTCTATCATATGAGATAGGTTTACTTGAGAGAAGGAGAGAGAGAGAGAGAGAGAGAGAGAGAGAGAGAGAGGAGAAGTCAGAGCTCTGGTTCATGCAATGCCAGAGATCAAACCAGGAGCTTTGTGGTCTGAGAAATGGTGCAGTGGATAAAGGCTTTGGACTCTCAAGCATAAGGTCCAGAGTTTGATCCCTGGCAATGCGTATGCCAGAGTGATGCTTTGGCTCTCTCTCCTTTTCATTCATGTTAATAAATAAATGTATTAGGAAAAAAACGGGCAGGTAAGTCCTGTGCTATAATATTTGAGCTATTTCCACAAACTATTTCTATTTTCTTTCTGTGTTTCTTCCTTCCATTCCTTCCTTTGATTTTCTCTCTCTCTTTTCTTTTCCTTTCATTTTGTTTTAAGACAGAGAAGGAAAGACACACACACACACACACACACCTGGCCATGGCACACACACTACCATGAGCAAGGACCCAGTTTCAAGTTCGTGCTCCCCAAATGCAGGGATGAAGCTTCATCAGCAGTGACACAGTACTACAGGTCTCTCTCTCTTTTTCTCCCTTTCTTCTTTTTTTTTGTTTCAATTTTATTATCTTTATTTATTTATTGAATAGAGACAGCCAGAAATCAAGAGGGAAGGCAGTGATAGAGAGGGACAGAGACAGACATACACCTGCAGCCCTGCTTCACCACTCATGAAGCTTCCCCCTACAGGTGGGGACCAGAGGCTTGAACCTGGGTCCTTGAGCATTGTAACACGTGCGCTCAAAAATGGTATGCCACCACGTGGCCCCTTTCTCTACCTTTCTAGCTCCCTCTTCCTTGTCATTGTCTCTGTTTGTATCCAAAATAAATAAACAATATAATATAAGAGAGAGGGGCAGGGTGGTGGTGCACCTGGTTGAGTACAAGTTTGAGCCCCCAGTCCCCACCTGCAGAGGAAAAGCTTTAGGAGTGGTGAAGCACTGTTGTAGGTGTATCTCTGTCCTTCTCCCTCTCTATCATCCCTTCCCACTCAATTTATAGCTGTTTCTATCCAATTAATAGATAAAAGTAATAATACAATTTTAAAAATTAAAAATACAAAAAAATAAAACGAGAGAGAGACCACAGCACCGAAGCTTTCTTCAGTGCAGTGGGGGAAGGGCTTGAACCTGGACTGCACACATGGCAATGCAGCACACTATCCAAATGAGCTATTTTGCTGACTCTTTCTTTTTTTAAAATTTCTTTATTGGGGAATTAATGTTTTACGTTTGACAATAAATACAATACTTTGTACATGCATAACATTTCCCAGTTTGTCATATAAAAATACAACCCCCACTAGGTCCTCTGTCATCCTTTTTGGACCTGTATTCTCCACCCCACCCCCACCCACTCACCCCAGAGTCTTTTACTTTGGTGCAATACGCCAATTCCAGTTCAGGTTCTACTTGTGTTTTCTCTTCTGATCTTGTTTTTCAACTTCTACCTGAGAGGGAGATCATCCTATATTCATCCTTCTGTTTCTGACTTATTTCACTTAACATGATTTTTTTCAAGCTCCATCCAAGATCAGCTGAGTAGTATTCCAATATGTATATATGTATATGTATATGTATATATATACCACAACTTGCTGAGCCACTCATCTGTTGTTGGACACCTGGGTTGCTTCCAGGTTTTGGCTATTACAAATTGTGCTGCCAAGAACATATGTGTACACAGATCTTTTTGGTTGGGTGTGTTGGGTTCCTTAGGATCTATCCCCAGGAGAGGAATTGCAGGACCATAGGGTAGGTCCATTTCTAGCCTTCTGAGAGTTCTCCAGACTGATCTCCATAGAGGCTGGACCAATTTACAGTCACACTAGCAGTGCAGGAGGGTTCCTTTGACCCCACAACCTCTCCTTGCTGACCCTTTCTGTCCCATAAGAGGAAGAATGACAGAGAGACCATGCTACTAATCAGCTGTGGCATATAACAGCACCAGAGATTAAAGTTGGGGCCTCAGGGACCCTGGGCCTGCAGGTCTAATGTTCTAAGGCTGAGCCAGCTCTCTGGTCCACAGTCCCTTCTAGTTCGTTCTGGACTGATATGATCTCCAGTGGTCTTTTATTCCTGCTTTGGGTGCCAAACACCCAGTTGCTGGCTCAGCTGCCCAGCCCTCAACAAAAGAGGAGCTATGAAATAGATAGTCAAGAGAGGAGTCAGACTCTGAGTATGTCTTCAGATTAAATGAGGAAAAAGTTAAAGTTGGGGGAGAAGGGAGGGTGCTGTGGGAATTTTTTAAAAATGGCCCAGGTGGCTTGTGAGAACTGAGCCTTTTCCTGAAAGAACTGAGCTTTCCTAAGAAAGCACTACCTGGTGGCCCAGGATGTAGTGCAGCAGGTAAAGTATTGGACTCTCAAGCGTGAGGTCCTGAGTTCAAGCCCCAGCATTACATGTGCCAAGTGATGTTCTGGTTCTCTCTCCCTCTCCCTCTGCTCTCTCACTCTGACAAGTAAGTAAGAAGACCTTTAAAGGGAGTCAGCGGTAGTGCAGCAGGTTAAGCGCTCCTGGCGCAAAGCACAAGGACTGACAGAAGGATCCCGGCTTGAGCCTCCGGCTCCCCAACTGCAAGGGAGTTGCTTCACAGGCAGTAAAGCAGGTCTGCAGGTGTCTATCTTTCTCTCCCTCTCTCTGTCTTCCCCTCCTCTCTCTATTTCTCTCTGTCCTATCCAACGATGATGACATCAATAACAACAACAATAATAACTACAACAACAATAAAAAGACATCAAGAGCGGAGAGGAGAGGAAAAGGGGGCACCTGGTTGAGTGAACACGTTACCATGTGCAAGGGCCCAGGTTTAAGCCCTTGGTTCTCCCCACCTCTGGGGGGGGGGGGGAGCTTCACAAGTGGTGAAGCAGTGCTATAGATCTCTCTCTCTCTCCTTCTCTACTTCTCCCCATTCTCTCTCAATTCCTCTGTCTCTATAAAAATAATAAAATATTTTTTAAAAAGAAAACATCTGAATGAAATGTTCTTTAAATGTCTAACTGAACAAACACTGGGGCTCTTTCAAGTATGGAGTAGACTCCACCTAGTAACTTTTCTGAAATTTTCCTTCTTTTCTTTCTTTTTCTCTTATTCTTTCCCTCCCCTCCCCCCCAAATCAGCACACTGTTCAGATCTGGCTTAGGGTGGTGCCAGGGACTGAACCCTAGGACTGCTAGACCTCTCGTATCAAAGTCTTTTACATCCCCATTATGCTATCTCCCTGACCCCCTTCTAAATTTTTCTACAAGATCTACCTCCTTTCTCTCCTATTATGTATCAGGAGGCTGTCTCCCCCAGGCTGTCCTCTGGGCTGTTTCTGGGGTGAGTCCTGGGTTAACCCTGTGAGGGAGCCATTTGCCATTTGGATATAACCAGAAACTGGGGTGTACTGCTTCCCAGCTTCTGCAATGCAGTCCCTCTAAATAGTAAAATCTTTTCCACCCACAGGGGGAGAGCTTCATAAATGGTGTTGCAGTGCTGCAGGTGTCTCTCTGTCTCTCTCCCTCTCTACTTTCAATTTCTCTCTGTCTCTGCCCAATAATAAACAAATAAAATATTTTATTTTAAATAGCAAAATATAATATGAATGGTCACTGCTCTATTGTAAAATTCTGACTCTACTGATCTGTCTCCAACTGTAGAGGTCTTATGTCCCTCTGGGACCTCGTGCATCCCTGTCACCTTGGGGGAACAGGGCTGACCACTTCTGGGGTGCATAGTGACCTGGGGACACCACAAGGGCTCCTAGTGTACAATCCAACAGCCTTCCAAGGGCCTGGTGTTGGCAGCAGCTGCCACTGTCACATCGGTGTGGTGTGGGGACACATGTGTGTGTGTGTGTGGGGGGGGGGGTGGCTGGCTGTCTCACCTACCGCCCTCCCAAGCCAGGCAGGAAGAAAGCCCAAGCCACACGGGTTCCATTCCAACTTAGGCACCTGCAAGGCGACTCACGTGCTCAATTCCTGCTTTACAGAATCAGAGGCAGGGCAAGATCTGGGTCGGAACCAGCCTCCCGCTGGAAGCCGGCCTCAAAGCTCTGTCTTTTGGAGCTGGAGCTCCCCGAGGGCACACAGTCTGGTTAACCAGTGATTGAGCCCCCACGCTCCACCCTGCAAAGGGGTACACCCTGAACTCTCAAAGCCAGAGGGTGGGGGGTTCAAACCCAAGGGGGAGGAGGCCAGGGTAAACTGGGGGAGAGAGGAAAACTGTGAACCGACTTGGGGTTCTGGGACTAGGAGGAGGGAAAGGCAGGGAAGAGAAAGACAGCTTTTTTTTGGGGGGTGATGAGTAGACTCACCTTCCATGGCCTGCATCCCACGCCGCTCTAGAGCCCCCCAGCGCTGGCCTTTCTTCCTCTCGCAGCCTTCAGTCACCTCGTAGGAGCCCAAAGTGGTCACCGTAGATCCTGAGAGCCAGGACAGGGGGATTGTGGGCTTCTGGGGGAACGGGTTGGGGGAGGGGGCAGGGCTAGGCATAGAGAAGGGGACACGCCCTCTTGCCTTTGGAGCCTTGGGGTTGTTAATGCTGGGAAGACCTTCTAACCCCAACTCTGGGACCTGACCCCCTTTTCTTCTGTCACCCCTAAACCTAGTCTGCAGGGATTCCGCCCTGCGTCTCCCAACTCAGCACCCCTGTTTGGAAAGGGTGTGTTGTCTTTCACGCAGCGGGACCAGGGAGGAGCAAGGGAGGATGGAAGAGAGGCAGGCAGGGCGAAGTGGTGTGCACAAGGTGCCAGGGAGCGCGGGAGGGTGGATGGTGGATGGTGGATGGTGGATGGGAAGGGAGTCTGGGCCCCAGGCGCGCCCCTCTTCTCCCCTCCATGCTTTCCCTGGACCCCCATGCATCCCACCCTCGTCCCACGCTCAGATGTCCAGGAACCCCCAGGGCTAAGAGCACCATTCCGATCGGGGAGAAGGGTAGGGAGGACCACGGAAAGGGGAGCCCGGAGTGGGGTCACCAGCCCGGAATGATGGAGCTAAGGGGGTGCTGGTGATGGAGCAGATCGTGGGGTCTGGAGGGAGGAGGTGGAGGAGAGGAAGGGGGAGTGGCGGGGAGGCCCCGGAAGGGAGCTCTGACCTGGGCCGGGACAGCTCCAGCCCGCGGCGCCCGCACCCGCCCCGCCGCCAGCCTCCATGGCCGCAGCAGCCAGAAGCCGCCCGCAGCCGCCGCCGCAGCCACCGGGCCGGGCAGCCGAGCCGGGTGCGCAGGGGGCGGGCTGGCGGCCGGGGCGGGGCCTGCTCTGGCCACCTGACACCGCCTCCTCCCGGAAGCCGTCCTTCCTCCCTGCTAAGTGACCCCCGGCCGCCCGGGTTCTGGGGGCGGGACCCTCTGCACCACGCACCCCGCCCAGTGATGAGGAGGAAAAGGACAAGGATGGACACACACCCCGGCCTCCTAACGTGCAGAGAGCCACCGAGCGGGGCCAGCGCCCCATCCCTGAGATCAGCATAGACCTGGCCCCTGACCTTGACCCTGGCCGCGGCCCCTTACCCCGCAGTGGCCTCCCCCCACCCCAAGCTGAATGAGAACTTCAAGGGAGCAACCCTTGTCCTCAGCCTTCCAACTAAACACCCTCCGCCCATCATCGGAGCCCCTCCAAGTCAGAACCAGGACTGTAGGCTCTCTGGTCCCCACTGCCCTTGGCACACAGCCTCCACCCCACCTCCTTTCTCCACCGCCCTGCCTTCCCACCTGGCACCATGAACACACCATCCCCACCTCCTTGGCTGATGTTCCTATTGTGGTACTCCTGTCCCCTTCCCTGACATGTAAGGGCAGGGCTTTTTTTTTTTTTTTTTTTTTTTAACTGTGAAAAACAGCCTAGATTCATTTTCCTCCTTCCCTCCCTACCTCCCTCCCTTTTTTTTCTTTCTTAACTTTTGCGCAACCATCATATATATATATATATATTCAGAGACAGAGGCAGAGAGAGAGAGAGAACACAGCACAGAAGCTTCCTTCAGTGAGGCGGGGCTCAAACCTGGGTCAAGTACAGGGCAAAGCATCGCACTATCCACTCGAGCTATCTCACCAGCCTTGGCCCAGATTCTGGAAGGTGCAAAGTATCTTAGTCATTGTCTCCAGGATCTGACAAAGTACCTGCCAGAGTAAAAGAGGAAAGGTGAACCCCCCAGCTACAGCTGATGCTCTCTTCTGTCGTTTGACACATGATTGCATACTTCCGGAGTTAGACATTACTGATTAATGGCGGTTTTGCCTGCAAAGCTCTCCCTCTCTCCATCTTCCCCCTTCCTTGTTATACTCTAGTGAGGGAGATGACACTGAGGTTTCATCTTCTCTGTCCCAGAAGACAGAATTCTAGGGATGGGGAGACACTTTACCCAGGTCCTTACCACATGCTGGGGCTCAGGTTCAAACCCCAGGCCACAGCTTGGAGGCACCATGCCTAGAAGAAGCTTCATGAACAGTAGAGCAGATGCTGTGGCATCTCCCTCCCTCCCTGTCTCTCACTCTCTATTTAGGGCAAAACACAAATAAAAATGAGTCCCTGAGAAGTGGTGGGATTGTGCAGGCATAGAGCCCCAGTGATAACCGGGGGGGGGGGGGGGGGGTGTTGAAGCAGAACAGACTTCCACATCTTATGGTCATGGTGATCTAAGTGTGAGCTCAGGAAGACTAGAACAGGCTGGAGAGATAGCATAATGGTGATACAAAAAAAAATTTCATGCCTGAGGCAGCAAAGGTTCCAGGTTCAATCTCCAGCACCACCATAAGGCAAAGCTGTGCTATGCTCTAAGAAACAAAATGCAAGCTGGGTGGTGGCACGCACGTTACAGCGCACAAGGACCCAGGTTCAAGCCACCTGAGGTAGTGCTGCAGGTGGTTCTCTTTCTCTCCCTATAGCTTCCCCTTCCCTATTAGTTTCTCTCTGTCTCTATCAAATAGGGCCAGGCAGTGAAGCATTTGACAGGGTATACACGTTATAATGTGCAAGGGTTCAAGCCCCCAACCCCACCTTCTCGGGGGGAGCTTTATGAGTGATGAAGCAGTGTTGAGGGTGTTTCTCTATTTTTTAATAAATATTTTATTTTAATGAGACATACAGGTGAGATATATTGATTGATAGATAGATAGATAGATAGAGAAAAAAAAAAAGAAAGAAAGATGCCAGAGCACTGCCCAGCTCTGATGGTGCTGGGAATTGAGCCTGGGGCTTCAGAAAGACATGCATGAAAGTCTTTTCCCCAGCCTTCTCCCTCTCTATTTTCTAAAATTTAATTATAATTAATATTTATTGGGGAGAGAGAGAAACTGAGATAGAAAGGGAGAGAGAGACCTGTTTTCACATATGAAGCTTTCTCCCTATAGGTGGGGGCTGGGGGGTTTAAATCCAAACTCTTGCACATCATTAACATGTGCACTCAACCAAGTACTGCAGGTATCTATCTATCTATCTGTCTATCTATCTATATCCATCTATCTATCTATCTCTATCTCCCCTCTCAATTTCTCTCTTTGTCTATCCAAACAAATGAAATATATAAAACAAAACAAATAACGTACTTAAAAGAAGAAGGAGAGGGAGTCAGGCAGTGTAGCAGTTAAGCGCACAAAGCCCAAGGATCCAGTGTAAGGATCCCAGTTGGAGCCCACAGCTCCCCACCTGCAGGGGAGTCGTTTCTCAGGTGGTGAAGCAGGTCTGCAGGTGTCTATCTTTCTCTCCTCCTCTCTGTCTTCCCCTCCTCTCTCCATTTCTCTCTGTCCTATCCAACACTGACAACAATAATAACTACAACAATATAACAACAAAAGGGAATAAATAAATATATATATTTTTTAAAATAATAAATTGCTTTAAAAAAAGGAGAAGAAGAAGACAGAGGGGTAGGGGAGAGGAGATGAGTTTCTAGAGGGTCTTCGGTAGGTCCCAGGCTTCTCCAGGTTCTGAGAGCAGGGCAGTTGTCTGGGGTGTGGAAGGGGCTGAAATGGGAGGTTGGTGGAGAGTTATCGAGCTCTGAGAAGGGACAGAACCTGGAGCTGGAATCCCGTGATCACTCTATCCTGCCCCAGAACCTTCTGGTTCCTCAGGGGCTACAGGACTGCCCTTGCCTGCTGCCCCTTTGAGTGACAGAGAGAGGGGTGAAGGGGTGTATGTCATTAGCTCCAAGCTCTGACCCTGAGTATTAGAATTAATCCCTCTCTCCTCCCTGGGATACAGGTCATCATTTGCTCCTGATGGGTGTGGTGAGCCCTGGGGAAGCTCTCCAAACACACTTTAGGGAAAGCCCAGGCTAGATCAGTACTAGTCTGGGGGTGGGGGGGGGGTAAATGTGAATTGAGAAGATAAGAGGAGGAGGAAGAGGCCTGGGGAGACAGCATCATGGTTCTGCAACAGATTCTCATGCCTGAGGCTCCAAAGTTCCAGGTTCAGTTCCCAGAACCACCATAAACCAGAGCTGTGTAGTACTCTGGTGAGACAGAGATCAACAAGATAGATAGATAAATAGATAGATAGATAGATAGATAGATAGATAGGGTAAGCCTGTCAATTAAAGGGAGAAGTAGGCAGTGTCACAGTTTCAGAGGGAGAGCCAGAACTGGGGTAGAGGTGGGGGTTCAGCCAGGTGATCATCTTGGGGGATAAGCTGAACTAATCCCCATTATCCTGGGCTCAGGAATCAGGACTCAGTCTCCCTCCTAATTCCACCGTAGCAGATCATCCTGCCTGATGCAGCCACTTATCCCTCTTTACCCTGATTTCTACATGCCTGGATATTTTCACAGAAGAGGGGGAAAGGGATATGTGTATCTTTTTTACACTCAGAAAAGAATAGCACAGAGAGTAAAGTAAACATCCATTGCTGGCATGCACACCACTACAACCTGACTGTTCCTTGCTTGCCAAATTTGACTCCCAGTTCCACTTGTTGTGCTTGCAAAGTGTTGCCTTTATAGGGTGTATCCACAAACCACTTAACACAGTGGTGTGTGTGTGAGTGAGTGTGTATTTTAAAATGCTGCTATAATGTACACATTCTTCTGCAAACTTTTTCTCCCCTTCACACTGTTCTGCTTCTCTCCATAATGGCTTCTATGGCTTTGGATCAGTTTGGGAATTTTAACTACTGAATATGATTTCATTGTTGAAAAAAAAAAAAAAAAGCACAACATACTGATCTGTTATTCATCTCATAGAATTTATGTTGTTTCAGCAGCAAATTCTGGAGAGGGTGTGGGGGTCAAAGGAACCCTCCTGCACCACTGGTGGGAATGTAAATTGGTCCAACCTCTGTGGAGAACAGTCTGGAGAACTCTCAGAAGGCTAGACATGGACCTACCCTATGGTCCTGCAATTCCTCTCCTGGGGATAGATCCTAAGGAACCCAACACACCCATCCAAAAAGATCTGTGTACATATATGTTCTTAGCAGCACAATTTGTAATAGCCAAAATCTGGAAGCAACCCAGGTGTCCAACAACAGATGAGTGGCTGAGCAAGTTGTGATATATATAATGGGATACTACTCAGCTATAAAAAATGGTGACTTCACCCTTTTCAGCTGATCTTGGATGGACCTTGAAAAATTCATGTTCAGTGAAATAAGTCAGAAACAGAAGGATGAATATGGGATGATCTCACTCTCAAGCAGAAGTTGTGAAAAACAAGATCAGAAGAGAAAACACAAGTAGAACCTGAACTGGAGTTGGTATATTGCACCAAAATAAAAGACTGTGGGGGGGTGGGGGTGGGATTTAGAATACAGGTCCAAAAAGGATGACAGAGGACCTAGTGGGGGTTGTATTGTTATATGGAAAACTGGGAAATGTTATGCATGTATAAACTATTGTATTTCCTGTGGAATGTAAAGCATTACTTCCCCAATAAGGAAATTTAAAACAATAAAATAAACAAAGGGTGGGCACTGGGCATGGCAAGGCACACACTTTCCATCATGAGCTAGCTCTCTGGCCCAGATTTCACTTTTATACACGAAATTCATGATTATTCGTATTTTGATATTTAGTTCTATTTTATGCAGTATTTCTGTGTTGGGGTTGGGTTGGGGTGGGGTGGAGGGTGAGAAGAACTTTATTAGTCTGTCTAATAAGCCAGAATTTCTCTTCTAGTTTCCCTTTCTACGTGGTATTACTGGTATTACTCTCAGCAATCCCTATATATGTAATGTGGGGTTCCTGACTGAATCTTCCCAACACTGACAAGAAATAAGAATGACTGTTAAGAATATGTGACTAAGGGAGTCGGGCTGTAGCACAGTGGGTTAAGCGCAGGTGGCGCAAAGCACAAGGACCGGCATAAGGATCCCAGTTTGAACCCCGGCTCCCCACCTGCAGGGGAGTCGCTTCACAGGCGGTGAAGCAGGTCTGCAGGTGTCTATCTTTCTCTCCTCCTCTCTGTCTTCCCCTCCCTCTTTCCATTTCTCTCTGTCCTATCCAACAATGACAACAACAATAATAACTACAACAATAAAACAACAAGGGCAACAAAAGGGAATAAATAAAATAAATATTTAAAAAAAAAGAATATGTGACTAAAATATTTATTTATATGAGAGAGAGAGAGAGAAAGAGAGAGAGAAGGTCCAGACCATTGGTTTATGGAGACTAAACCTGGGACCCCCAGAGCCTCAGGCATGAGTCTTTTTGCATAACCATGTGCTATCTCCCCAGCCCAAATCTCAAATATTTAATTTTTTGATGAGTGAGAAGTAAAATAAGATAGAGAGAGATAAAGAGAGAGGTATATCAGAGTACTACTCAGCTCTGGCTTATGGTGGTGCTGGGGATTGAACCTGGGACCATGGAGCCTCAGGCAGGAAAATCTTTTGCATAAGCATAATGCTATCTTCCCAGCCCAATTGTTCCCATTTTACTAAGAAAAAAACTGAGAGTCAGATTGTAACTTTATTTTTTATTTAAATTTTTTATCATCTTTATTTATTGGATATAGTCAGAAATTGAGAGGGAAAGTAGAGATAGTCAAAGAGACACCTGCAGCACTGATTTACCCCTGGCAGGTGGGAACCGGAGGCTTGAACCTGGGTCCTTGTGCACTGTAACATGTGCACTCAACCAAGTGTGCCACTATCCGACCCCTAACTTTGTTTGTTTGAATATTTATTCATTATGAAGGAAGAATGAATGATCAGAGCATCACTCTGGCATATGCATTTTGGGGATTAATCTTAGGACTCTATGCTTGCAAATCCTGCTTTCAACCACTGGATCCCCCTTCCCA
The DNA here is from genome assembly GCF_950295315.1 of Erinaceus europaeus. NCBI lineage: Eukaryota > Metazoa > Chordata > Mammalia > Eulipotyphla > Erinaceidae > Erinaceus > Erinaceus europaeus. Next base: position 11,742 of record NW_026647641.1, on the reverse strand, counting down.
CACTCCAGAATTATAACTTTAATCATGGTCTGGGAGGTGGTATAGTGGGTAAACCGCTGAATTCTCAAGCATGAGGTTCCAAGTTCCATTCCTGGGACCGCATGTACGAGAGTGATGCTCTGGTTTTCTCTCATTAATAAAATATTTTTAAAAAATAATTTAATCCTATCTTTCAGGACTTTGAAGCCACTGCACCTCTTTGCTGTGTGTGGTTTATTTTTTCTTTTTCTTTTTTTTAAATTTTTTAAAAATATTTATTTATTGGATAGAGACAGCCATAAATCAAGAGGGAAGGGGGTGATAGAGAGACAGAGAGACACCTGCAGCACTGCCTCACCACTTGCAAAGCTTTCCTCCTGCAGGTGAGGACCAGGGGCTCGAACCCAGGTCCTTGCACATTATAATATGTGCACTCAACCAGGTGTGCCAGCACCAGCCCCTGGTTTACCTTTAATTCAGAACACTATTCAGATCTGGTTTATGGTGATGCTGAGGACTGAACCTGATAACTTTGGTGCCTCAGGCACAAAAGTCTACTTACATAACTATTGTGCTATCTCCACAGCCTATACAGTTGGTGTTTTTAGAAGCACTTAACTTATATTGACCTCCAGCCCAAATCCACCCCTGAGTTTTCTAGATTATTTTCTCCTAGTCTGAGATGCCCTGCAAGGCTGTCTTTCTGCCTGATAATATCTAACCCTTTGACTCCAATCTTCCCAGGCTCGGCGACCAAGGATAAGCCCTCCTGCTCTATTAGGCCTCAGTGGAAAGAATGGGGTGTACACAGGCCACAAGTAGTAGGGAGACTGACTGGTCCTCTCTTTCACCAAGGAGACCACCCCTGACTGACTCTCTCTCTCCATATATATATACATATATATTATTTTTACCAGAGCACCGATCAACTCTGGCTTATAGTGGTATAGGGGAATAGACCCCTAGACATGAGAGTCTGTTTGCATAACCATTATGCTATCTACCCCTGCCCCCCTGACTCTACTTTTCAAAGGCCAGGCAAATGTTGAACTGGAAAAGAAAACATAGGGCTCGTCCGGGATTTGAACCCGGGACCTCTCGCACCCTAAGCGAGAATCATACCCCTAGACCAACGAGCCGCTGACACCTACCCTTAGCCAGATGTGCCTTCCTTACTACTTTAGTTGCAGCCGCCGCCTGTGGATTCCAGGATGCCTGTGGTTTCTGGAGGCGGCCTCTGGCTCCAACCAGGCTGGCTGGGTGCCTAGGCCGGCTGCTCTCCAGCAAATCTCAGCCGCTGTGGAGCCACCCAGATGCTCGGCTCAGCCCCCCCAGCAGGCCAGCTCTCCCCTGGGGCTGCCAGGAGGAGACAAGGTGATGTTGGGGGACAGGTTCTAGAAATCCCCGCACCCCTCCCCTGGGGAGCCCCAGGACTGAGCGAGCCTGTCTGGGCTCTCCTGTACACAGTGAAGAACTAGCCTTCGATCTCTCTTTAATGATTTATTTATTGGAGGCAGGAGATGGCTGGCTTTACTATGTACAAAGACCTGAGTTTGAGCCCCTGGCCACAATATGGGAGCCTCCACACAGGGGAAGCTTCAGGAGTAGTGGAGCAGTGCTGTCACTCTGTCTCCCCCTCTCTGTCTCTTACTATGTCTAAAAAGAGAGAGAGAGAGAGAGAAATGTCTTCCAGATGTGGGTGGGGAGTGATAGAATCATATGGGCATGGAGCCCCGGCAATAGCCCTTAAAGCAAAAATAGCGATGATAATAACTAATAAAAAGGTATTTATTAGTGATGAGAGAGAGAAAAAAACAGACCATCACTATAGCACACACTATAGCAGGGACTGAACTCAGGGCCTCATGCTTTTAAGTTCAACATTCTAGCCACTGCACCAGCTTCCAGGCCACTTTTCTCTCCCCACCCCTCTTTTATTTTTTAAACATTATTTTAAAGAATTAATTTATTTATTAATGAAAAAATAGGAGGAGAAAACCAGACATTACTTTGGCACATGTGCTGCCCTGGGGATCGAACTCAGGACCTCATGCTTGAGAGTCCAAAGCTTTATCACTGCGCCACCTCCTGGATCACTATTTTTTATTTTATTTTATTTTATTTTTTACCAGAGTACTGTTCAACTCTGGCTTACGGTGATGCGGGGGATTAAACCTGGGACTTGACAGAGCCTCAGGTAAGAGAGTCTGTTTGCACAGCCATTATGCTATCTACCCCTACCCTCTCTTTTTCTCTTTTTGGTAGTACAGGGGATTGAACCGAGGGCTTTGAAGCCTCAGGCATGAGTCTCTTTGCATAATCATTATGATATCTACCTCTGTTCCTACTATTCTTTATCTTTTTTTCTGTCTCTCTCTCTCCCCTTTCTCTCGCTCTCTTGCTCGCTCTCTCTCTCTCCCTCTTTCCCTCTCTCTTTCTCCCTCTCTCTCTGCCACCAGGGTTATCACTGAGCTGAGTACTGGCACTTCCAGTGGTGATGTTTTCCATTTTTCTCTTTCATTTTTTTTCCTACTTCTTTGATAGGTTAGAGAGAAATTGAGAGCGTGGAGGAGATAAGGAAAGAGACAGCTCACTACAGCACTGCTTCACCACTTGTGACATGTCCCCCTTCAAGCAGGAAACAAGGGCTTAAACCCGGGTCCTTAAGCAGAATAATGTTCTGTGCACCACTACCCAGTCCCTTTTCTTCTCTCTCTCTTCTCTTTCTCTCTCTCTCTCTCTCTCTCTCTCTCTTAAATGTCAATAAGCCTTATTAACAGAGAAGGAAGGAGGGAGAGAAACAACTAGAGCATCACTCTGGCATATGTGATGCTGGGGATCAAACTCAGGACCTCATTCTTTTTTTTTTAATCTCTATTTATTTGTTGGATAGAGATGGTCAGAAATTGAGAGGGAAGGAGGTGATAGAGAGGGAGACAGAGAGACATCTGCAGCACTGCTTCACCACTTGTGAAGCTTTCCTCATGCAGGTGTGGACCAGGGTCTTGAACTTGGGTCCTTGCACACTGTAACGTGTGCTCAACCAGATGCACCACCAACTAGCCCCAGGACCTCATTCTTGAAAGCCCAACACTTTATGCACTGCCCCACCTCCTGGGCCACTTCACCCTTCTTTCTTCCCTCACAATCAGAGCACCTATCACCCTCCTAGATGAGTTCACTAGGAGATACTTGCTAAGTGACTCAGTTTCTTCTTCTACCAGTTGGGAGCACTTGCTTTTCTGCCTTGTGTACTAATTTCAGGACTGAGTGAGATATATACATGAAAGCACTTTGCAAACTACATGCTAGACCAAGAAAGGGGGCTGTTTTGATAGCCATGCGTGGGTAGGGACAAGCACAGCAGGTGAGCTGCCTGTCTGTGGCCAGGAAACAGCTCAGCCTGGAGAGGAGCACAGGCTCCACTGAGGCTCCAGGTTTGATCCCCAGCGATTCACATACCAGAGAGGTGACCTGGATTTCTCCCCTCCTCTCCTCTCCTCTCCTCTCCTCTCCTCTCCTCTCCTCTCCTCTCCTCTCCTCTCCTCTCCTCTCCTCTCCTCTCCTCCCTTGCCCTCTCCTTCCCCCCTCTCTCTCCCTCTCTTTATTTTAAAAATGTATTTTATTTGTCTTATATTAATGAGAGAAAGAGAGTGCAGGGGACGGGGAGAAAAAAGTATTGTTCAGCTCTGCTTTACAGTGGGGCTGGGGGTTGAACCTGGCACTTCCAGAGCCTCAGGCATGAAAGGCTCTTTGCTTAATCACTGTTATCTCACCCAGTCCACCTCTCTCCTTTATCCTCTTTCCCCTCTCCCCTCTATCTATCTGATATGTAATAAGTGAATCTTTGGGGGCTGGGAGATGGCTCACTTGGTAGAGAGTCTACAGGTTACCATGCTTGAGGACCAGGGTTCAAGTCCCCTGACCACCACATGGAAATACCTGAATAGGGAAGCCTCACAAGTGGTAGGGCAGTATTTTAATGTCTCTTTCTCTACTCCTCTCCATTTCACACTCTCTATCTAAATTAAATAAAATAGCCACTAAGAATTGTGCAGGTGCCCAGCCTCTGTGATGAAGAAGAACATAAAAACAAAAATAAATCTAGATGAAAGAAGAGGAGGAGGAGAAGGAAGGGGGGGAGAAGGGGAGGAAGACATAAGGAAAAGAAAGAGAAGAGAGACTGCTAGTTAATGCTTTCTGTGGGCAGGGCAGTGTGTCTTGTGCTACAAACCTCATAAAACCTTTTCTTTTTTTTTTTTTAAGAAGGTGTGAGTTTTCTTTTCTTGCTTTGTTATTTTTCTTTTGATAGAAGGTAGGAAGAGAAAGAGAGATAGAGTACCACCTGCAGCAGTGCTCTGCTTTTCACCTCTCTTGATAGAGAGGTAAAGACAGAGAGGAGACACAATTGAAGCACTGCTCCATGTTTTTCTTTTTCTTTTCTTTTTCTTTTGATAGAGGGTTAGAGATAAAGATCGAGTGAGGAGAGTCTATCTTACAACACAACTTTGACTGTAAAGTTTTCCCCAAAAAAATGGGGACCAAGGGTTTGAACCTAGGACCATCTGTGTCGTAATATATGTACTCTCCTAGGTGTGCCACTGCTTGGGGTTCCAGAACATAACAGCAACCTTGTGAGATAGATGGCACATTTCATTTTAACTATTAATATGTGAGAGGGAACCAGAGCATCACTCTGGCACATGCAATTCTGGGGATGGAACTAAAGACCCCATTCTTGAAAGTCTTGCACTCTACTTACTGCACATCTTGCAGGCTGTGTCACCCCAATTTTAATAACAAGAGGGCTGAGCAGTACTGAACCCAGTTGAGTGTGCATGTTACCATGCACAGAGACCTAGGTTCTAGCCCTCATTCCCCACCTGCAGAGAGGACACTTCATGAGTAGTGAAGTGTGGGTCTGAGGTGTGTTTGAGCATGGATGGCTGACCCCTCACCCCAGAAGTTCGTCTATCAGCCTCTCCTTAGCATGCCAGCCTAGCAAGATGTGGCAAGAGTACGCGGGGGAATTCCAACCTTCCTATCAGTCTAGCCACATCACCCACCCCTCCCCCCCTCTGGTGGGCTTCGCCTTCCTTATACTTCTGTTTCCCTGTTCCTGCATCACCATCCGTACCCTCTCACTGCCTTGCTCTTTTTTCTCTTATAAGGAGATATTGACCTCGTTGGCCAGCTGGCTACTGCCCTGCACAGCTACCCCTTTATAAACTTGTAACTGTGACAATAAAGATGTTCCGTTCCCTGCAACCGGACCCTAAAGAGGTTTGTGTATCGTCTGCCGCCACGATATGCTGGAAGACTTCTTTATCGAGCTCATTCCTGCCTTGTTCCCCCCACTTGTGAAGCGACTCCCCTGCAGGTGGGGAGCCAGGAGCTCGAATCAGGATCCTTACACTGTTCCTTGTGCTTTGTGCCCCCTGCGCTTAAACTGCTGTGCTACCGCCTGACTCCTGACAAATAAGTCTTTAAAGGGTGGGAGGCAGTTGGTAGCACACCCAGTTGAGTGCACACATTACAGTGTGCAAGGATCTGGCTTCAAACCCCTGGTCCCTCACCTGCAGGGGAAAGCTTCATGAGTGATTCTTCTCTCTCTCTTTCTCTCTCTCTCTCTCCCTCCCTCCATCCCTCCCCTCTCAACTTCTCTCTGTCTCTATCCAAAGTAAATTTTTTTCAAAGATGGCTGGAGAGATAGCATAGTGATTATGCAAAAAGACTTTCATGCTCAAGGCACCAAAGATCTCAGGTTGAATCCCCAGCACCACCATAAATCAGAGCTGAGGAGAGAGAGAGAGAGAGAACAATTAAAAAGCTAAGGAGGTGGTACAGTACATGAAGTGCTGGACTCTGAATTATGAGATTCCAGGTTCAATCCCTTGCATCATATGTGCCAGAGGGATGCTCTTGTTCTCTCTCATTAATAAATATTTTTTAATTTTATTTTTTATTGACTCCTGAGAAATGATAGGAGAGAGAGAAAGAACCAGATATCACTCTGGTACATGTGCTGCTGGGGACTGAAGTCAGGACCTCATGCTTGAGAGTCCAATGCCTTATCCACTGCGCCACCTCTCGGACCACTAAATAAATATAAAAAAAAAAAAAAGTCTTTGGTGACTGGAGAAATGGCTCAACTGATAGAATGTTGAATCATATGCCCAAGGTTCCCAGTCCAACCTCCAGCACCACTTGTACCAGAGTGTGCTCTGCTTTCTTTCTCTTCTTGTCTGTGTCTCATGTCAAATTCTCTCCTATGCAATCAGTAAAAAATAAATCTTATGGGAATCGGGCGGTAGCACAGCAGGTTAAGTGCACATGGTGCAAAGCACAAGGACAGGCGTGAGGATCCCGGTTCCAGCCCCCGGCTCCCCACCTGCAGGGGGTAGCTTCACAAGCAGTGAAAGCAAGTTTGCAGGTATCTATCTTTCTCTCCCTCTCTCTGTCTTCCCTTCCTCTCTCCACTTCTCTCTGTCCTATCCAAGAACAACAACATCAATAACAACAACAATAATAATCACAACGATTAAAAAAAACACAAGGACAACAACAGGGGAAAAAATACCCTCCAGGAGCAGTGGATTCATAGTGCAGGCACTGAGCCCCAGCAATAACCGTGGAGGCAAGAAGAAAAAATAGTAATAATAATGAAAAAAATCTTATTAAAAAAAACCAGAAATCCCTAGAAAACAAACTTTTGAAAAGATTTTTTTTTAATTTCTTTATTGGGGAATTAGTTTTACATTCGACAGTAAATACAATAGTTTGTACAAGCATAACATTTCCCAGTTTTCCATATAACAATACAACCCCCACTAGATCCTCTGTCATCCTTCTTGGACCTGTATTCTCGTCCACCACCCACCCCAGAGTCTTTTACTTTGGTGCAATATACCAATTCCAGCTCAGGTTCTACTTGTGTTTTCTCTTCTAATCTTGTTTTTCAACTTCTTCCTGAGAGTGAGATCATCCTACATTCATCCTTCTGTTTCTGACTTATTTCACTTAACATGAATTTGAAAAGAATTTTTATTAGTGATTTAATATTGATTTGCAAAATTATAAGATAACAGGGGTATAATTTTACACCTTTCCCACCACCAGAGTTCTGTGTCCCCACTCCCTCCATTGGAAACTACTGTAGTTCTCCCAAGGTCATAAATAAACTTTTAAAAAATTATAAAAAGAAAAAAGGGCCAATAGTCAGGCCTTGGCAGAGAATACCCTAAACACAAAGCCCTGGGTTCAAGCCCTGGGGTGGCAAGAGACCACCATAACACCAGGGAAAGTTCCACAGATGATGATGCTATGTTGGAGTCTCTTCCTCAATCTCTCCTCTATGTCTCTCTGCCTCTCCCTTAGAGCTTTCTTGTGATCTGAAACAAAATTTTAATTAAATTGATTTATTTGTTTTGGATAGAAACATAAATTGAGAGAGATGGGGGAGGGAAGAGAAAGACCCCTGCAGTGCTGCTTCACCATTCATGAAGTTTCCTCTCCTGTATGTGGGGGCAAGGGACTTGAACCCCGGTCCTTGTGTGTGGCAGCATGTAAGCTCTATCAGGTGCGCCTCCACCCAGCCCCTTTTGAGCTCTACCTTTCATCCTCTGCAGAACACAATCGGCTTAGGGGCCACTGAGAGATTTAGATGAGGCCCTGAGGCTCCCTAATCCCCAATATGGTCCTTGGGAGACTTAGGCTCAGTACTGATCATTCAGGGGGGCCCCAAAGTGGCTTTGGAGGAGGGGTTCCTAGGCAGAGTGTGTGTGAGGGAATCGGTGGTGGGGTCATCTATAAGAGAAAACTGGGACAGGGGATACCCCATAAACAAGATGTCTGGGGAGGAAGAGGAGGAGTTCTACTTGTTCAAGAACATCTCCTCGGTGGGGCCGTGGGATGGGCCTCAGTACCATATCGCACCCCTCTGGGCCTTCCACCTCCAGGCAGCCTTCATGGGTTTTGTCTTCTTTGCGGGGACACCGCTCAATTCCATGGTGCTGCTGGCCACACTGCGCTATCGGAAGTTGCGGCAGCCGCTCAATTACATCCTGGTCAACGTGTCTCTGGGGGGCTTCCTCTTCTGCATCTTCTCGGTCCTCACCGTGTTCATCGCCAGCTGTAAGGGCTACTTCATCTTCGGCCCCCTTGTCTGTGCATGGGAGGCCTTTCTGGGCTCGGCTGCAGGTACAGGAGTGGGAGCTGCTGAGGGGAGGCAACCGGAACTGGGGTGAGGCTGCTGGGTTAAAGGCAGTCCCCAGGGCTGGGGAGACAGCACTGTGTTTCTACAAAAAGGCTTTCATGACTGATTCTCAGAAGTCTCAGGTTCAGTCTCCAGCACCACCAGAAGCCAGAGCTGAGTAGTGCTCTGATAAAAATAAATAAGTAAATAAATAAAATTAAAGCTAAAAGGGGATTGATAAAGAAGTTTGTGAGGGGGGCTGGGGAAACAGCATAATGCTTGTGCAAAAGTCTTTCATCCCTGAGGCTCTGAGGCCCCAGGTTCAATCTCCAGCGCCACCATAAACCAGAGCTAAGCAGTGCTCTGATTTCTCTATTTCTCTCTCTCAAAATAAAATAAATAAGGGCTGAGTGGTGGTGCACCTAGATGAGCATATATATTACAATGTGCAAGGATCTGAGTTCAAGCTTCTGATCCCCAGCTACAGGGGGAAGCTTTATGACTTGTGGAGCAGTGATGCTATGCTCTCTTCTCCCTCTCTCTCCCCCCTCCTCTATATCTCCCCCTGCTCTCTCAACTTCTCTGTCTCTATCCAAAATAAATAAATAAATAAATAAAATATTTAAAAATAATTTAAAAATAAATAATAGAGAACAGGGGGCATAGCTGCTTAATTACACACGTTACAATGCCCAGGGACCTGAGTTCAAGACTCCATCTTCCACCTGCAAGGCGGAAGCTTCACAACTGGTGAAGCAGGGCTGCAAGTGTCTCTTTCTCTCCCTCTCTATCTCTCCTTTCCCTCTCAATTTCTCTCTGTCTATATCCTAAATAAATAAATAAATAAATAAATAAATAAAAGATAAATCTCTATGATCAAAATGAGGCTTCCAAGAGGAAGGAGCTTGGAGCATGTTTGAATACTGGGGGGCAGAGCATCCCAGACTAGAAATCTGACTGAGTCTTCATATTCTTCCTCAACTGTCAAGTTGACCCCTTCTGACATCCCTACACATGTGCACTGCGCCCCGATCTCTATTCCTTTCCACCTGCCACATGTACTGCATCTACCCTGTCCCCCTTATGCTTCCTTACAGGTCTGGTGACAAGCTGGTCACTGGCCTTCCTGGCCTTTGAGCGCTATGTCGTGGTCTGCAAGCCCTTCGGGAGCTTCCGCTTCAGCTCCAGGCACGCGCTGATGGTGGTGCTGGCCACCTGGATTATGGGTGTTGGGGTCTCTATCCCACCCTTCTTCGGCTGGAGCCGGTGAGTGGGCAGCATGAGGTGGGGTTTATCTGGGAGCCAGGGCTGGCAGTGCACCTGTCATCCTCCCTCCTTTCTTTCTATAGAACATAGAAACTGACAGGGGAGGAGCAAACACAGAGGCACAGAGACAGAGAGGTACCTGCAGACAATTCATGAACCTTCCCCTCTGCAGATGGGGACCCAGGGCTTGAAGCTCGGTCCTTGCACATGGTAACACCTGCCACTGCCCCATGCCTCTGCATCTGTTGCAGTCACAGCCAGGGCTTCACTGGTGTAGGTCAGCTTCTTCAGGTAGAGAGAGGCTGAGACAGAGATAGCACTAATGCTGCCCCCAAGCAGCGGGGGCAGGGCTCGCACGCAGCTCATGTCCACGACACAGCAGGCTCACTACCCAGGTGAGCTATCTCGCTGGTGTCAACCTCCACTTTTTTTTTTCATGCCAGGGTCAATGCTGGTACTCTGCCTACATGATTCCACCATTGCTGGTGGACAATTTTTTTTTCCAAGTAGAAGGTGAGAGAGAGAGAAAGAGAGACAGAGGCAGAGACAGAAAAGGGAGAGGGGCTAGGCTATGGTGCATTTGGTAGAGGACATATGTTACTATGTTCCAGGACCCCTGTTAAGCCCCCTGTCCCTATCTGCAGAGGGGACACTTCATGTGTCTCTTTCCCTTCCGATCTGCCCTCCCTTCTCAATTTCTCTCTGTCCTATCAGATAAAATAAAGAAAAAACAGGGGGCCAGGCAGTGGTGCACCTGGCTGAGCACACATGTTGCAATGTGCAAGGACCTGGGTTCGAGGCCCCGGTCCATACCTGAATGGGGAAAGCTTTGCGAGTGGTGAAGCAGGGCTGCAGGTGTATGTCTCTCGCTATCTCTATCGCCTCCTTCCCTCTTGATTTCTGGCTGATTCTATCCAATAAATAAAGATAGATTAAAAAATTTAAAAAAAGAAAAAAACAAGGGAAACAAAAGGGAAGATAAAATAAAATAAATAAATATAAATTAAAAAAAAAAAGTACATAAAATTGGCTGCCAGGAGCAGTGGACTTGTCATGTAGGCACCAACCCCAGTGACAACCCTGGTGGCAATCTAAATAAATAAATAAATAAATAAATAAATTTTATATAGGAGGAGGAGGGGAGATACCACAACACTGCTTTTCCACTTATAAAGCTTCCCTTTGGGGAGGCACTCCCATGTGATGGCTGGGAGCTCAAACCCCAGTCCTTGCACACAGCAAAGTGTGCTCCTGGGTCAGCTCTTTCCCAGCCCCTGACTTCTACTTTTTATTTATTCAGTTTACTTCTTTTTTTTTAAATATGTATTTATTTCCTTTTGTTGCCCTTGTTGTAATTATTGATGTCGTCACTGTTGGATAGGACAGAGGGAAGTGGAGAGAGGAGGGGAAGACAGAGAGAAAGACAGACACCTGCAGACTTGCTTCACCACCTGTGAAGCGACTCCCCTGGAGGTGGGAAGCCGGGGGCTCGAACCAGGACCCTCTCACCAGTTCTTGCGCTTTGCACCACGTTCTGCGCTACCTCCCAACTCCCTTCAGTTTACTTCTTTTTCCATAGAGACAGAACAAAAAAGGAAACAAATCACAACACAGCAGCTTCCTTCAATGTTGTGGGGGCTCAAACCTGAGTCATGCAGTCATGCAGATGGCAAAGCAGTGCTCTATCCAAGTGAGCTATTTGGCAGGCCCAACTGCTACTTTTTAAATATTTATTTATTTACTTATCTATTTTTCCTTTTGTTGCCCTTGTTGTTTTATTGTTACTGTAGTGATTGTTATTGATGTCGTCGTTGCTGGATAGGACAGAGAGAAATAGAGAGAGGAGGGGAAGACAGAGAGGGGGAGAGAAAGACAGACACCTGCAGACCTGCTTCACCACCCAGTCCTTGCACTTTGCGCCATGTGTGTTTAACCTGTTGCACTACCGCCTGACTCCCCCAACTTCTACTTTTTAAGGAGCTAGTGGCGGGGAGGGAAGGAGCAGGGGGAAGAAAATGCTAAGATTGTTTTAGCTTCAGATGGGGAGGATAGGACACAAACCTGGCCTGAGGTTTCTGGGCATTTTCTCTGCGTGCAACCGAGTAGTCTCAGCTCTGGCCTTGAGCAAGTGCTTGCCCCCTGAGGGCTTGGTCCTCCGCAGGTTCATCCCTGAGGGTCTGCAGTGCTCCTGTGGCCCTGACTGGTACACCGTGGGCACCAAGTATCACAGCGAGTCCTACACCTGGTTCCTCTTCCTCTTCTGCTTCATCGCGCCTCTCTCCCTCATCTGCTTCTCCTATTTG
>NW_026647640.1:0-55565 GCF_950295315.1 Erinaceus europaeus | reverse complement strand
TTACATTGGTTACTGCTCTCCCAGATGAGAGCTCAAAGTATATCCAGGCTAATAACTTTATCCCAGACTGAGTCATCATCCCTCCCTTCCAGTTTAGTTATCTGAAAAATGAAGATGGGATAATGACGTACTAACTATAAAGATAGCTTCAACATAAAAAGGAGATAAAAGGAAATTAATTCAGGATGTGAGCAAGCTTGGTGACTCAATATTAAAATGAATGAAGCAAAAAAAAGAAACATAGGAGATACAAAAATGGCTTTGAAAAATCCCCTCAAGTTGCTTGTTTCAATGATTTCTAATGATGCAGTTTCACAAATTGTTATCTTTCAAACTTCTTCGTCCAATAGAAAGTGGTCTTAAGTGTCATTATTGTCAATAATTTTGAAGTTTACATTGGGTTATTCTTTGTTCTATTTGAATATACCAACTATATTTTATAATAAAAATAAAGATTTTGGGGGTTGGGTGGTAGAGTAGCGGGTTAAGCGCACATGGCACAAAGAGCAAGGATCCTGTAAAGTATCCCGGTTTGAGCCCCCAGCTCCCCACCTGCAGGGGGGGGTCGCTTCAGAAGAAGTGATGCAGGTCTGCAGGTGTCTATCTTTCTCTCCCCCTCTCTGTCTTCCCCCTCCCCTCTCCATTTCTCTCTGTCCTCACCGACAACAACAAGATCAGTAACTACAGCAACAATAATAACAACAACAATAAACTATCAGAACAACAAAAGGGAAAAAAATAGACTCGAGGAACAGTGGATTCGTAGTGCAGGCACTGAGCTCCAGCAATAACCCTGGAGGCAAAAAAAAAAAAAGAAAGAAAGATTTTTAAATATAAAAATCATTTTTGTACATTTGTGTTACAGCAAATTATAATACAGAATTTAGAAGAAATACAAACTAAGAAACTAGAACAAAAAAAAAAAAAACCCAGGCATTCAATATCATCACACTCCGATTTCTTTTTTTTATTTTTTATTTTTTATTTAAGAAAGTATTAATTAACAAAACCATAGGGTAGGAGGGGTACAATTCCACACAATTCCCACCACCCATTCTCCATATCCCACCCCCTCCCCTGATAGCTTTCCCATTCTCTATCCCTCTGGGAGCATGGACCGAGGGTCACTGTGGGTTGCAGAAAGTGGAAGGTCTGGATTCTGTAATTGCTTCCCCGCTGAACATGGGCGTTGACTGGTCAGTCCATACTCACAGTCTGCCTCTCTCTTTCCCTAGTAGGGTAGGTCTCTGGGGAAGAGGAGATCCAGGACACATTGGTGGGGTCTTCAGTCCAGGGAAGCCTGGCCGGCATCCTGATGACATCTGGAACCTGATGACTGAAAAGAGAGTTAACATATGAAGCCAAACAAGTTGTTGAGCAATCATGGACCCAAAGCTTGGAATAGTGGAGAGGAAGTGTTAGGGGGATACTCACTGCAAACTCTAGTTTTCCTCTAAGTATTTGATTGTTTCTGGTCTGACATCTAGGTCTTTGATCCACCTGGAGTTGATTTTTGTTTCTGGTGAGATAAGGTTTTTCAATTTCATTCTTCTGCATGTTACAACCCAGTTTTTCCCAGCACCATTTATTGAAGAGAGCCTCCTTCTTCCATTTAATCCTTTGGGCCCCCTTATCAAAGATTAGATGTCCATAGGTGTGGGGATTTATTTCTGGGCTTTCAATTCTGTTCCACTGGTGTGTGTGCCTATTTTTGTTCCAGTACCATGCTGTTTTGATGATGATGGCTTTATAATATAGTTTAAGGTCTGGGCGTGTGATGCCTCCATTTCTGTTTCTTTTCCTTAAGATGGTTTTGGCAATTCTAGGTGTTTTCTGGTTCCAGATAAATGATTATAGTGTTTGTTCTATTCTCTTAAAGAAGCTTGGTGGAACTTTGATGGGTATTGCATTAAATTTGTATATGGCTCTGGGGAGAATGTTCATTTTGATGATATTTATTCTTCCAATCCATGAGCATGGGATATCTTTCCATTTCTTGGTATCAGTTTCTATTTCCTTGAGTAGCGACTCATAGTTTTCAGTATATAAGTCTTTCACTTCTTTGGTCAACTTTATTCCTAGGTATTTGATTGATTTTGCTGAAACAGTAAATGGGAGTGATTTCTGGATGTCTTTCTTCAGATTTAGTGTTTGCATAAAGAAATGCCATTGATTTTTGTACATTAATTTTGTAGCCTGATACCTTGCTATATTGCCTAATAACTTCCAGTAGTTTTCTTTTGGATTCTTTAGGTTTTTCTATGTATACTATCATATCATCTGCAAATAGTGAGAGCTTGACTTCTTCCCTTCCAATCTGTATTCCTTTGATTTTTTTCTCTTGCCTGATTGCTATGGCAAGAACTTCCAATACTATGTTGAAGAGTAACGGTGACAGTGGACAGCCCTGTCTAGTCCCCGATCTGAGGGGGAATGCTTTCAGCTTCTGTCCATTGAGTATGATGTTGGCTGTAGGTTTGCTATATATAGACTCCACTATTTTGAGGAATTTCCCATCTATTCCCATTTTTTGTAGAGTTTTGAGCATGAATGGGTGTTGGATTTTGTCAAAGGCTTTCTCTGCATCTATTGAAATAATCAGGTGGTTTTTGGCTTTGCTTTTACTGATGTGGTGAATGACATTGATTGACTTATGGATGTTGAACCAGCCTTGCATTCCTGTGATAAATCTCACTTGGTGTGATGAACAATCTTTTTGATATGTTGCTGTATCGGGTTGGCCAAGATCTTGTTTAATATTTTGGCATCTATGTTCATCAGAGATATTGGTCTGTAGTTTTCCTTTTTTGTTCTGTCTCTATCAGCTTTTGGTGTCAGGGTGATGTTGGCTTCATAGAATTTAGAAGAAATACAAACTAAGAAACTAGACCAAAAAAACAAACAAACCAGGCATTCAATATCATCACACTCTGATTTCTATGCTTCATTTCTTATTTAATAATTTGGTTGAATATCTTTTCATGCAATAACATCTTAATCGCTAAAAACATGTAATCATGATAAGGAGAAAGGATCATTTCATTAAGTCACTCAACAGTTTCATATACATGTTTCCTAGGATTTTAATATCTGTCAAAATGAATAATTCTGGCTGAAGAGTATCATGGTTCTTTTCATTACAATGAGAGCAAAATTTCAGACAATGGAAGACAATCTTCAAAGTTTATCACCTTTATTCAACCTCTTAAGAAAAATGGTTGATGTTCTTTCATTGTTCTCTCTCTAACAAAAGGTGGAAAGTTCAGGCATTTGAAACATTTAGGACTCCAGAACTTGTACAGAACTGGAGTTCAGAGGAAAAGCAAAAATTGTCCCTTTTTTTACAGGTTGAGGTAAGCTCTCCAGAAAAATCCAGGAGACTTTACTTCATTGTTATAACATCACAGTACTGTACTGGTTCTCCAGAATAGAAAGGAAACTATCTGATAACAGAGATATTACTTATTATCTGGACTACTGTTGACCATTAGTAGGTTCTCAATACATTAAATAAATGTAAGGAAGGACAAATGAACAGACAGTATGTAAAAAGGTAGTTTTCAAACACATGACAAAGCTAATATATTTCAAGGAAACAGGTAACTATGGAAAAGAGGGAGAAATAAATATTGCTGAAGGAAGAGGGCTTGATGAGATAGATAGTGAAGAATAAGGACTAGAGGAACATTCAAAAGTTACTCAATTATAAATTCAGAATACAGGAATTACACATTTGCGATGTTTGAAGATAAGCAGTCATCATACTGTAAGTAAGGGACTCCAAAGATGGCTTGAGATGGCAGGTTCTGGTTGGTTTTTAAGTGATCACTGATCCTGGATTGAGTCCTTTGCTTTTTATCTCTTCAGTAGAAGAAGAACATTGAAGACTAGTGATAAAAGGGAAACAACATAAAAGTAAGTAAATCAGGCACGGAAGATAGCATAATGGTTATGCAAACTCTCTCATACCTGAAGTTCCAAAAGTAAGTAAATCAAATATGTGAAACTGAAAATACATTGAATAGATTGAAGATACAAAAGGCTGAGACAAAAAGCAGCAGGGAGCTATTTCAATGACAAATATTCATGTTACGATTTTCAGATATAAAAGTGGAATTAAATGTGTATATATTAAAATAACTTGCACTGGAAAAGAAGTGAATATAACTTATTCCCAAACTTTTAGGAGACACTGGAGCCTATCCTCTTCAATAAGACATCAAATATGTTTAATCTTGTAATACTGTTACCACTTAATAAATTGAAGATTCCAAAAAGAATTACAAGAAACATTGGCATTGAATGAGTTTTTTAAATTTACTTCAGTGATTTCTAAGTATTGTTTATACTCTTCATATTTTATTTTATTTAGTCAAAATTAAAAAACAGAGCAGATGATTAAGTTTTATATAGCTGAAGTCTTGGCAAATTGTCACACAATCAAAATTGTTCTCATAGCGCTTACATTTTTTGATGGATGAACAGGATAAGATTTTCAAATCTCTTTGAGCTCTATAAATCTGTGAAACTCAAAACAAAAATATTCCCAAGAATGAGGAAAAAAGGGAACAGAAGAACAAGGAAAAAAAAAAAACTTCTTCCAGTAATTCCCCTTTAATCAGATTCCTTTTACTAATCCAAGAAAAAGAGAAACAGAAAAGTTATAAAAAACTGACAGAAAGAATGAACTTTCCAGTATATGCTGTCTAAATCCAGAAGCCATTTTCAATTTCATACTGAAAGTCTACTATATCTTTTAAGTTTTTTTTATATTCTTGGGCAAGAATTAATATATTAATATTAATATCTATTGTTAGAAAATAGATATTAATATTAAAGTGCCCTAAGGTATTTTTTAATGTATTTTCTCATATTTTCCACACATGGCTATTCATTGAAGTCCTTAGTTTTATAGTTAAGTGACAAGGAATTTCATTTATAAGTTTGAAATGGAATTAAACTTTACAATGCCAAAGGAACTGATATATCCCTTCTTAAAAAATTCAAGCCAATGAGAGTAATGGCTTTAACTGTGAAGCTTCACCACTTGCAAAGCTTTCCCCCTGCAGATGGGGACTGGGAACTGGGCTCCTTGCGCATTGTAACATGTGTGCTCAACCAGGTGTGCCACCACCCGGTCCCAGTGATCTAATTTTTACTAAAAAATACTTTCAATCTTTTACTTTTCTACTGCTTTTCAAAGATGAGATAATGGTAAATTTCTTAATTAGTGCACCAAAACCATTACATATAAAAGAGAAAAGATTAATTAGGCTACATCAAAATACAAACTTTATTCTTCAAATAGTCTTTTTAAACAGATTTACTGGGCAAGTGAGGTAGCTTGACTGGATAGTGCATGTACTTTGTCATGACTACGACTTAGGATCAAGTCTGGCCTCCACTGCATTGGAGTAAATTTTGGTGCTGTGTTATATTTCTCTCTATATCTGTCTATCTACCTCTTTCTTTCTTTCTTTCTTTCTTTCTTCCTTTCTTTCTTTCTTTCTTTCTTTCTTTCTTTCTTTCTTCCTTCCTTCCTTCCTTCCTTCCTTCCTTCCTTCCTTCCTTCCTTTCTTTCTTTCTTTCTTTCTTTCTTTCTTTCTTTCTTTCTTTCTTTCTTTCTCTTTTCTCTTTCTTTCTTGGAAAAAGTGGACTCAGTGTAGTGAAAACCTGGTGACAATAACAAAAGAGATTTACTTATTTACTTTTATGAGAGAGAAATAGAGAAACACTCAGTCCTGGCATACATTGGTAACACAGGTTGAACTTTATCAGCTATTTAAAAAAAATGTCAATTTGGGAGTTGGGCGGTAGATGCAGAGGGTTAAGCACAGGTGGCGCAAAGCTCAAGGACCAGCTTAAGGATACCAGTTCCAGCCCCCAGCTCCCCACCTGCAGGGGAGTCTCTTCACAGGCGGTGAAGCAGGTCTGCAGATGTCTATATTTCTCTCCCCCTCTCTGTCTTCCCCTCCTCTCTCTATCCTATCCAACTACAGCAACAACAACAACAACAATAATAACAACAAAGGCAACAAAAGGGGAAAAAATAGTCTCCAGGAGCAGTGGATTTGTGGTGCAGGCACCGAGTTCTGGCAATAACCATGGAGGCAAAAAAAAAAGTCAATTTACAATAAAGTACATACCACCAAATAATCAGCGAAAGAGGCAAGTGGCAGATTGACAATACCAAATATTGGCAAAGATCTAGAGTAAACAGGACTCTCATATTCTACTATTAGGAATGGAAATTGACAAAAACCATTGGCAACATCTTCCCAAAACTGCACAGACAAGGTCTACAGTTGCACTTATAGTTGTATATTTAGCAGAAACATATACATAATTTTGTTCTCAAAAAAGCATGCAGGATAATGTGCAGCACCTACTGAGTCAAGCACATGACCCAAGTTCAAGCCTCTACCACATCAGGCAGAATGTTGGTGCTGTGGAGTCTTTCCTTCTCTTTTTTCCTGTCTGAAAAAGTCAGCCCTAAGCTGTAAGCCCCAGCAAGAACAGAAAGTAAACAAGTAAGACAGATTTAACTAGAATTATATATACCTACATACAAATATAAAATTAGTGAGTCTATGCAAATTTATGTCTACAAATAAAATATGGCAGTGGCTGATTTTCCCTATAGTCTTTTATGAATGGAATTAGTCTTATTATTATCTGAAATGTATGAATCAAACATGGTAACTCAGTTCACATAGGCTGTCCTAGATTTCTAGTGAAGTTGAATATCATTTGTTTATCTTCTTTTGGAAATTTAAATTTTACCATTTTTAAAAAATTTAATAGATTGATATCGATATTTTCAGATTTTTCAATTAAAATTTAAATTATTATTTGTTAATTACAAATGCAGTGATAACATATAATAATGAAAACAATAAGAGCACAAATTACTTATCTTTATAGATGCCACTTATATAGTTTGTGTTTAATTTTATATGTATTTGGAAATATGTTCAATTTTTATGACTTCTAGGTTTTATATGCTGATTAGAAAATTTCTTCAGCTTGTAAAATTCATTTTAGATTTTAATAATTCACTTGCATTTATTTTTGTGTAATTCATGACATAGGTATCTGGTAACTTTTCTTCAATCTGATATCTTCTCATCAATCACATAAGAATTGATTATTGTGCCAATACTGGTTGCTGAAAAACATGTCATTTTACTACTGATTTTAACTTCTACCTTTGTCATAAATTTGAATTTCATATGTGCATACCTCTGTTTATGCTTGTTGTTTCACTGTGACATTAAATAGATTTCTGAATCAAGGTCACATTTTTAAATTAATTAATTTATTTATTTATTTTTCCTTTTGTTGCCCTTGCGGTTTTTTACTGGTGTTGTTATTATCGTTGTTTTTTATGTCGTTGTTGTTGGATAGGACAGAGAGAAATGGAGAGAGGAGGGGAAGACAGAGAGGGGGAAAGAAAGACACCTGCAGATCTGCTTCACCACTTGTGAAGCGACCCCCCTGCAGGTGGGGAGCTGGGGGGCTCGAACTGGGATCCTTAATGCGGGTCCTTGTGCTTTGTGCCATATGTGCTTAACCTGCTGCGCTACTGCCCGACTCCCAAGGTCACAATTTTTAAAGTTATACAGTTGATCATTTCATGGGGTGATTTAATAACTCATGTAGCAAGAGAATGCACATCATTCTTTTCCAGATCATTTTACTAATCATTATATAAATTTTTTCTTTCTTCCCCTTCCTTCCTTCAGTTCTCCTTTTCTCTCTCTTTTTTTTTTATTGAATAGAGACAGCCAGAAATCAAGAGTGAAGAGAGACAGAGAGATACCTGCAGCACTGCTCCACCACTTGTGAAGCTTTTCCCCTGCAGGTGGGGACCGGGGACTTGAACCTGGGTCCTTGCACATTGTAACATATGCACTCAACCAGGTGCACCACCACCCGGCCCACTTTATCTCTCTTTCCTTCTCTCTCTCCCTTTCTTTTTTCCTTCCTTCCTTCCTTCCTCCCTTCCTCCCTTCCTTCCTTCCTTCCTTCCTTCCTTCCTTCCTTCCTTCCTTCCTTTCCATCTTCCTTCCTTCCTTTCTTTCTCTCTCTCTCTCTCTCTCTCTTTCTTTCTTTCTTTCTTTCTTTCTTTCTTTCTTTCTTTCTTTCTTCCTGAACCAGGTTTTTTTCTACACTAGATTTCACCACTCCTGGGCCAACTTTTTCATTTAGTTGCAGATGCTACCATGATGCCAGCCTGACTTCCCTTGGAAGTGACTCTTACAACCTCACCAATGTGTCCTGGAACCCCACCTACCCAGAGCCTTGTCCTATTAGGGAAAGATAGAGACAGGCTGGGAGTATGGATCACTTGCCAATGCCCATGTCCAGTGGAGAAGCAATTACGGAAGCCAGACCTTCCACCTTCTGCACCCCATAAAGAATGATGGTCCCTATCCCTAGAGTGATAAAGAATAGGGAAGCTTCCAATGGAGGGGATGGGATACAGAACTCTGGTGGTGGGAATTGTATAGAATTATACCCCTCTTATCCCACAATGTCATCAACCATCACTAAATCACTAATAAAAAGAAATCCACTTCCATCCATCGAGAGAGAGAGAGAGACAGAGAGACACACAGAGAGAAACACCATGACAGTGGCACCAAAGCATCCTAATTCTGTGGCATTCCCATGTGGTGCTGAAGTTAGAACTTGGGACACATGACTGAGAAGGCATGCATCTTACTTAATGAGATATTTCTGAGCTAGAAATTCTTTTGTGATATTTATTGACATTAAAACTAAAAAAATACTTTGCTGACATTTTTATGCCTATAATAATTATTTTCAATTCAGGAGCTGTCTTTCTCTCAATAATTTTTATGTCCTTTCATAAAGCTCTATAGTTTTCTTCTTGTAGCTTTATAGATCTTATTCTCTATTAGTTGGGCTTGTATGTACCTTTGCTGTTAGGACTAACCATTTTTAGTAACCTTTTTATCTTAGTTTTTGAGTCTTACTCATTTAGCTGCTGAGTTCACAGAGTTTTTATCAAAGTCCTTTATTTTATATTCAGCCTGCTACTAAAATGCATAATTAATATATTATGTAAAAAGGGTGTTTGCTTTAGAAAATTCTCCCAAGCTCATTTGTCCAGGAAAAGAGCTTGTCTAGCAGGGCAAACAGCTTGCTTATCTAACAACAGTTTGCTTAATCATATGTCCTCCAAGGGGGTCCACCAATCCAGGTTCATGCCCTGACATCACATAGGAGGTGTTAGGGCAGGTGCTGTGCTGTAGTGTCTCTCCATATACTTATCTGCCTGTCTTAATGAAAAAGTGACTCAGAGAAGTGGATTCAGGTATGAATGAAACCCCCAACTCCACATAAAATATAAAGAAGTCATAAAATAAAACAAAATACACCACTTTAATATCATAATAATTCATTGGCCAGGAGTTATCTCTAGACAAAAATGTTTCTTATCACCATCTGATTCTCTAGGAGATATGGCTGACAACATTTGTACCTGTAATGATTATCTCATCCATGGCAGAATATCTGGGATAGATTGACCCTCAGATATGATAGAGTTTAAAACTTTCAGTGAACTGAATGACCTTCAACTCAAACTGTTTTTTTTAAATTTTCAAATGTATTATATACAATATTGACTCTTTATATAATATATAAAGCTATATAATAAAAGAGTATGCATGATTTTAATTTTAATATTATGTATTCATTGTATATTATTTTTTTAAATGATTTTAATTTATAAAATGGAGATATTGATAAGACCATAGGATAAGAGGGGTACAATTCCACACAGTTCCCACCACCAGAATTCCCTATCCCACCCACCCCCCTTGAAAGCTTTCCTCTTGAAAGCTTTCCTATTCTGTATCCCTCTGGGAGTATGGACCCAGGATGATTATGGGTTACAGAAGGTGGAAGGTCTGGCTTCTGTAATTACTTTCCTACTGAACATGAGCATTGGCAGGTCAATCCATACTCCCAGCCTGTCTCTCTCTTTCCCCAGTGGGGCAGGAGTCTGGGGCGATGGAGCTCAAAGACACATTGGTGGGGTCACCTGCCCAGGGAAGGCAGGTTGACATCATGATAGCATCTGGAACCTGGTGGCTGAAAGAGCCAAGCTATAACACAGAAGAAATTGTCGACTAATCGTGAACTTAAAGGCAAGAATATTGCAGATAAAGATTTGGGGTTCTCCATTTTGGAAAAATCTAGTAGGTCTATTTTAGGTATATTCCAAGGGGCCCATGACTTTACTAGTTTTTGCCTGAGTCTGACTGCTAATATGCACGTGGACCATAGGTATTATCTGGGAAGATGGTGTCACAGTTGGAAAAAGGACTAGGACTAGAAAGCTGGATCAGGGCAGAGAGAAGCTCCCAAATATGGGGAAAGTGCATGAGTATTGTTTACTATAAACCTCATCGATTTGAATTGGGGCCCATATTCAGCAAAGGAACCTATGTAACCTCTCTATCCCTGTAGCTCTGAGCTCGCATTCTATGGTCACAGCTAAGAACAGTCCAGGCTGCACTAAGTTCAGGACCCATCTTCCTCGGGTGGTAGGTAGAGTATGTTGCCCAACCTCTCTTTGGAGAATGGAACATCCCCTATCATTGTTGATCCACATTGAGAGGGCAAGGTATGGCAAATCCACATAGACCCATATAAGATTAAACCAATAAGGGATTTATTTAGAAAGTACAACCATGAAGAAGTGATTCTAATCAAGAGAATAGGCAAAGTCCAAGTCTGCAATCAAGTCACCTAAGACCATCATCTGTGAGGATAGGTCCAATATTCCAAACCAAGAGGAACACGCTGCGGAGAAAGTGATCCAGCAAGAGAGCAAGCTGCTCTCTCCTCTTCCTTTTATGCATTCCCCTCTATGACTCCTCCTCCAGCAGATGTCATCACCCATATACTAATAGTCCCAAACTCCTGTTGGGGATCACAACAGAAAGGTCCTATAGGGGCCCACAAAGGGGTCCATTATGTTGTTCCTCATGGATATGACCAGTGACCCTGGAGAGAGGGATCTGTTAGAGGTCTAGGCCCATCATGTCTGTGTGGGAATACCAGAATTCCCTGACTAGTGAAAATTTCACATAAGTTCACAGAGTGGAAACATGAATTTATATATATATATATTTAAAAGAGGGCATGCAATGAAACTCATATTCACAGAAATTTGTCAATAGATCAATTTACTTTAATGTTCCCTTCTTGTGTGAAATTTTGAATTTTTACAATTGAAATGACAACCTTATTCTTTTTGAGTGGGGTACTTTCTGACTTCTTTTAGGAGACTCAAAAATCATTATCATATTTCCTGAATTAATTGGACATTTGCATCTAAATTGCAAAGAAATCTGTGAGTTATCTATTTCTTCATGGGCTTTTTATGGTAAGTAGGTCAGTGAAATGCTTATCACAACTGAGAAAAGGCTGAAGAAATAGTTCACCTACTAGGTTGCTTGCCCTTGTTGTAATGGGTGGCCCAGGTTCAAGCCCAGACACCACATGAGATTTTACTGAATCACAGGAAGCTCTAGTGTTGTGGTCTTTCTCACTTTTTCATTTCTTTCTCTCACTGTCCAAATGAATAATTGGCCCAGAGTGGTAAAACTGTGTATGCAGAAGGCCCTGGCTACACCTACACACACACACACACACACACACACACACACACACACACACACACACACAGAGAGAGAGAGAGAGAGAGAGAGAGAGAGAGAGAGAGCACAAATACCTGTAAATCACAATTAACCTTTACAAATTGGATGAGAGGATTGGGTAAAATTTGTAGTTTCAGATTGGTGGATCCCTTGAAACACATGTGAATAAGCAAATTGATGTTTGATAAGTAAGCTGTTTACCCAGATTAACAAGTTGTTTTCCTGGACAAATAGGTTTGTGAGATTTTTCTAATGCAAACAACTGCCCTTTAAAAAAATGTTTTATGTTCTTATCTATCTGAGCAAATTTTCCTGGAACAAATAATCAAATCATGTTGACACAAGTATTCTCAGTAATCAGACCTGACAGTTGAAAGGTTTTGATGCCAGGGACGTTAATTCTCATAAAGTTGTTTCATTAGCAATAAGGTGACATTTAAAGTGAGTTTAGGGAATGCTCAAGGGCAGATTGAAATATCTATTAACCAGAGTAATAAATTTAGTGGTAAGGATAATGGTTTGAGACTCTTATTTTGCTACTCTGAAGCACTATGACAAAAAAATGGGTCCATTTTCAGTTTTCTCTTATGTTCATTTGTCTCTAAAATAGTCAGCCCTTTGTTCAGCTTTGAGGAATTTAGACAGCAGTCAATTCCATTTGGATACAAAGTTTCTGCTCCTTGAGGCATTTCTGCACCTCACAGAAAGGCTCAGATTCTGCTCACCACTTCCAGACTGCAGGTCATAGGGTGTGGCATGCTAACAGAACTCCCAAGGACTGAATTTAAATATAGAGAAAGAAGAGGAGCTAGAGAAATTGAGCAGGAAATTTTTCCATTCTCTCCCTTAACAGGCTATTCTGAGGCTTGATACCAATGTCAGAAAGTAGCTTGTTAGACTGAGCACATGCATCTGCCCAGTGACTAGCTAAGACTGCTCCAAAAGAGTGGTCAGAATAGTAAAAACTCTGTCTTTTGTTTTGCATCCTTCCCCGGCTCACACCTGCTTCCCTTTATTCTCATTGAGTACCCACGGTGCCCCTCTCCTCAGAAAAGCCTTCCTACTTAAGCCCTGTCTCTTATCCCTGTTTGCTAGGAAACTTAAGCTAATGCAGTGACCTTAAACTGTTACATCTCCATGGGCTTCCTTTTTAATAAATATAAAGAAGAAGGATTGAACTAAATTATTTCTATGATCCTTCTAAGCACCATTGTTGTGGTTTAATCATACGGATGGTAGAAAGTTGATCCTGGTAGCATATTAAGTATTTGAGAAGTATAAAGAAAATAAGCTACAGCCACCTGGTGAGAACAAGTATTTGTAATAAATAAATGAATGAATGTGATGTGATGAGATGTCCTGACCTGACAACTACTAGAGAGATGATTTAATCATGAGCCTCAGAAAAGTCCCTAAAATGGCACTATACAGACTTACCTATAGGGGAAAAAAAAAAAGATGAAATAAAAATGAATGTAAAACATGTTCCCTTTGCTGCTGTGGTCTTTTCAACAAGGAGAATTGAATAAATCATTCATTTCTGCCTCTGTTCAGGACATTTTATCAGTATCTACTTCACTGTGAGACCAAAGGCCCAATTCTTTTTAAAATAGAAAACAGCTTTATTTTCTCTCTGAATTTAAAGAATGCCTTTACAGTTCAGTGGCTTTTGAGAAAAGATAAATTCTTGAGCTACTGCTATAGGTTCTTCTAAACACTCATGTTCTGTTTATTTTATTTATTTTTATTTTTATTTATTCCCCTTGTTGGTTTTTTACTGTTTTAGTTATTATTGTTGTTGTTATTGATGTTGTCATTGTTTGATAGGACATTGAGAAATGGAGCGTGGAGGGGAAGACAGAGAGAGGGAGAGAAAGATAGACACCTGCAGACCTGCTTCACCGCTTGTAAAGCGACTCCCCTGTAGGTAGGGCACTGGGATCCTTCTGCCAGTCTTTGCTTCACTCCATGCTTAACCCGCTGACTATCGCCGACTCCCCTTGTGCTCTGTTTAAAACGCTGACAAATAAAAGTTCAGTTTGGGTTAGAGAGGAAGAAGTTCAAGGAGATCTTTCAATGCAGAAACTTCTATGGTGGTCACCCAAACTCTGTGCTGCTTTGAGATGGTACTTCCCACTCTCCATACATGGTGACATAGAATACAGCTCCTCAGAGGTAGAAAGGGTCTTAGCTGTCACCTAGTTGGGTCCTTGCACTTTGAGGGCAGGGAAACAGAAACAAGGAGAAATGTAATTACTATTTTTTAATAAATACATTTTTATTTGTGATTTAATAATGATTAATAATATTGTGGGATAAGAGGAGTGCAGTTCCAAACAGTGTAATTCCTACCACCAGAGTTCCATATCCCCTCCCTCCATTAGAAATTTCCTTATTCTTTATCCCTCTGGGAGTATGAACCAAATATCTTTATTGGGAGCAGAAGGTAGAAGGTCTGGCTTCTGTAATTGCTTCTCTGCTGGACAGAGAATTATGTTGCACAGGTCAATTTATACTCCCAGCCTGTTTCTATCTTTCCCTAGTGGGGCAGAACTCTGGGGAGGTGGGGTTCCAGGACACATTAGTGAAGTCATCTGCTCAGGGAAGTAAGGTTGGCATCATGGTAGCATCTGCAACTTGGTGGCTGAAAAACATAAGATGAAAAGCAGGGGGTGGGGCGGTAGCGCAGCAGGTTAAGCACAAGTGGCGCCAAGCGCAAGGACAGGCATAAGGATTCCGGCTTGAGGCTCCCCACCTGCAGGGAAGTCGCTTCACAGGCAGTGAAGCAAGTCTGCAGGTGTCTTTCTCCCTCTCTCTGTCTTCCCCTCCTCTCTTGATTTCTCTGTGTTCTATCCAACAATGAATGACATCAACAACAATAATAACCACAACAAGGCTACAACAACAAGGGCAACAAAAAGGGGGGGGGGGGAAATGGCCTCCAGGAGCAGTGGATTCATGGTACAGGCACTGAGCCCCAGCAATAACTCTGGAGACAAAAAAAAAAAAAAGATGAAAAGCAGAACAAATGTTTAATAATCAGGAACCTAAAGGTAAGAATAGAGCAGATGAGATTTGGGGGCTTCATATTGGAAGAAGCTAGGAAGTCTATTGTAGGTATATTCCCTGTGGCCCATGACTTTACTAATTTTTTTCTGAGCTAATATGCGGATGGGCTAAGGGTATTGTTCGGGAAGATGGTGTCAGAGTTGAGAATAGAACAATAAAATTGTATGAGGGCAGAGAGTAGCTCCCAAATATGGAAAAGTATATAAATACCATTAACTGTAAACACTATCAATCTGACCTAGGGCCAGTGTCTATTCATGTTTAGCACAGGAACCTGTATTACCTCTACATCTCTTAGCTTGCATTCCATAGTCATAGTTAGGAACATTCTAGGCTACACTCATTTCAGGACCAGTCTTCCTCAAATGGCAGAGTGTGTTGACTGAGCTTCCCTTTGAAGAGTGTGGCAACTTCTACCACTGTTGTTCTATATTGAGGTCAGTGGTGCCAAGCCTGGGATGTCAGCCCTCCAACTCCAATACTCCAGTGAGTTCTTTCCTAGCTCACAGGACTCCTTAGTTCCTTTTCTCGTGGTGCACTTCCTAACACAGTTTTAGAACTTAGATATAGGCCACTGTCCATGAGATAGGGCACATGTGTATCCATAAGTTGGGGGAAAACATACACCTTAAAATAAAAGTCTGCAATAGTCTATAGTGACTCAATAGGTGCAGCAAGCAGGTAGAAGGACCTAAAAAGGACACGATAAAGTACTTAAGCAAATAGTTTCTACTTAGACCTAGGTATCCTCTTCTCTTTCCTATTTCATGTCCCTCAATCACCTAAGGCTAACCTTGTCAAATAAATTAAGGACTAAAAAATCTGGATAAGGGCAAGATACTGGAACACTTTAATGATGGCCTTTTTGGTCACTCCCAGGCCACCCCATCAGCTGGGGCCCTAGTCAGGGAGTTCTGGAATTCTCACACAGATATGATGAGCCTAGACCTCTAACTGATCCCTCTGTCTACCATCACTGGTCATCTCCATCAGGAACAACATCATACACCTTCTTGTGGGCCTCTACAGGAAATGTAATAACTTATCTCAGGTTATGTAAGTGGACCAGGAAGAGTTATAGACAAAAACTGGTTTGCAACATAAATCCCTTTTTTTCCCATTATCTTACAAAGAATCTAAGTAAAATATGTGCACAAGTGTGCTAATATGCTATGCCAGAGATTTATTTTTTTCTATAATAACAGATATTTCTAAGTCATCTGATATACTTATATCTTATAGATGATATCAGTTATAAATAACTTACTTTCCTTTTGTCCTTGTTATTTCCTTTTTTATTTTGTTATTTCATTTTTTTTCTTTGTTATTTGGGATTTATGAGTGGGCTAGTCTGTAAAGATATAATAAGACAAAACTTACTTTTCAAAAGTTTATGTCTAATACAATGTTTCATACTAGAATGAGAAGTTCTTACTGCTTCTTCTCAGACTGGAAGTGTCTTCACACATAAATACTGCTTTTCATGTTGGTAAGTATTATATAACACCTATTTAGTAAAATAGATCAGTAGTAACATGTGAAATCTAATTTAAAGCAGATTTTTCTTTCACTGGCAAGATTAGTAATGCATCCTGATGCTTTACAAGGTATCTAGATTGTGACTAGTAAATTCTTTTTTAACTGAGTAAATCCTAGGAGCACTGATGCTATATGCTAGAAAACACTATCATAAGATCTGAAATCATGGTTTTCTGGCCTCTTTTCTGTTAGATGAATTGTGCCATGTTGAATTTCAAAAGTTTCTAGGTCCTTTCTTGGGTTAATGATCTGTCTACTCATTTAATTGTTCATTCAATAATATTATTACAATATCACTAGTTCAAGGAAGTCAAAGCACGATGAAAATTCAAAGAAAAATAGTCACAAAGCTTATAGCAAATCAGTTAAGACAACTATCAAAATGAAGTACTTTGAGGAATCATTGTATAGAAAATTTTATCTGAAAACTGAGGATAAATATTGTAACTCCTGTGGAGAATTCATAGGAGAAAGCTGCATTTTCTAGATAATAATATGAAGTTATATTTTTGTAGAATAAAGAACTTTAAAGTAGGTCTATGTTGTGACCCAACGGGTGTTTGGGATGAATAGCATAGGAATGACATCAGCCTGAGGTGAAGCAGACTGACAGGGGAATGTAACAGGTGCATTCAACCAGGTACACCACCACCCAGCCCCAAGGGAATGCATATAAGCACCAGTGGCTCTTGATTGGATCCCCTTCTTCACGGTACTCTTTATATGGTGTGGCTCCAGATTGATCCTGGTGTTTTCACGTGGTGATTTGGGTAACTTAGTTTCAGACTGTGAACTTTTGCCTATTTTCCTAGCTAGACTTCTCTCACACAGTGATTTTATGAAGAAACTTCTCTTTTGCTTAACTTTAAATGGAGCTGCTTATTTTGCAGTACCTGGATATTTGTCCTTTACCCCTGTATATTCCCAGCACCCTGCAGTTGATTCATTATGCGCCACAGCTAAAGCCCCTTTTAAGTTTTAGTTTCAACAGGTCTAGAAAATGGATATTATTTGATGAATTAGACAGAGGGTACTGGGGTTCATGGTAAACAACGATTCATATGTGGAACTCACCTAAAGGATATAGATATGTAAGGGTTTAAAAATTCATGACTGGGGGAGTCGGGCTGTAGCACAGCGGGTTAAGCGCAGGTGGCGCAAAGCACAAGGATCGGCATAAGGATCCCAGTTCGAACCCCGGCTCCCCACCTGCAGGGGAGTCGCTTCACAGGCGGTTGAAGCAGGTCTGCAGGTGTCTGTCTTTCTCTCCTCCTCTCTGTATTCCCCTCCTCTCTCCATTTCTCTCTGTCCTATCCAACAACGACAACAACAATAATAACTACAACAATAAAACGACAAGGGCAACAAAAGGGAATAAATAAATAAAGTAAATATTAAAAAAAAATTCATGACTGGAGAATAGGAAGTTGTATGATATATTTTTTTAAGATTTTATTTATATATGAGAAAGATAGGAGGAGAGAGAAAGAACCAGACATAACTGTGGCACATGTGCTGTCGGGGATTGAACTCAGGACCTCATGCTTAAGAGTCCAAAGCTTTATCACTGCACCACCTCCCAGACCGCATTGTACGATTTTTTTTTAAATTTTTTATTTAAGAAAGGATTAGTGAACAAAAACATAAGGTAGGAGGGGTACAACTCCACACAATTCCCACCACCCAATCCCCATAACCCACCCCCTCCCATGGTAGCTTTCCCATTCTCTATCCCTCTGGGAGCATGGACCCAGGGTCGTTGAGGGTTGCAGAAGGTAGAAGGTCTGGCTTCTGTAATTGCTTCCCCGCTGAACATGGGCGTTGACTGGTCGGTCCATACTCCCAGTCTGCCTCTCTCTTTTCCTAGTAAGGTGTGCGTTAAGCTCACAGTCTGGCAAACAAACTAATTATGGACATTAAGGTCTGATAGTCAAATTGGGCCCAATTTGAGAAATATTTAATATTAATTAAAGGATTAACTTTATCCTATAAGCAACACATATTTATTAAAGACATTTGAGCAGGAAATTAATGCAATTATAACTTTAAAACAGGAAAAAATCTGGTAGGAGTATATAAAAAATTAGAAAGACGTAAATATGTGAAGTAGGCTACTATGAAGGTTACTTACAATTAGATTTAAAGGAAAAATATATCTGGACAGACTGGCGGCTCAGGTAGAGCATAGTAGTTAACAGTGTGAGGATCTGAGTTCAAGGCTCCCATCCCCACTTAGAGTAGGGGATAACCTCATGAGCAGTGAAGCAGTACTGCAGGTCTCTTTATCTCTTCCTCTCCCTTTCTCTCTCCCTCTCCCTCTCCCTCTCTCTCTCTTCCTGGATATACATATCAGTCACATGAACTTTCAAAAAAAAAAAAAGCAACTAAACTGTATCTAGGATTTACTGAGAGGGGCTGTGTGGTGGCACACGTGGTTAAACAGACATGTTACCATGCACAAGAACCCAGGTTCAAACTCACCAGTCCCCACCAGCTGAGGGAAAGCAGAAAGCAAAGCAGAGACGAAGCAACACTGCAGGTGTCTTTCTGTTTCTCTCTCCATCTATTCTCCTTTCCCCTCAAGTTGTCTCTGTCCTATAAAATATAATAAATAAAGTTAAAGAAGATATGAAAAGTTATTGCAAACTTGAGAACTATTACAGCACAAGAGAATGGAGAGGGCACAAAACTTAGGCGATGGGTGTGGAACTACACTATAAACTTAGAATCTTGTAAATTATTACTAAGTCACTGATAAGTTTGAATTTTAAATGAATTTAAAAAGGTCAACCATGGAGGAGTGAAATCACACATGTGAGAGGTTCCAATACTGTCCCTCAAAAAGGAAAGAAAAAGGAGCTTAGGTAAAAGCTAAGCTTAATCTTTGGGAAGTTTCCTCCAGGAAGATACTAGAGAAACAAAAGTAACAGTTAATAGAAGAGATAATTCAGAAAACCAAGGAGTCTAAGATCAAAAGAAAATAACGGTCCAGAGGAAACTAAAAACAAGTCATTAGAAATATGACTACATGATCATGAATAACCACTCAGACCAGTAAATAATCAAAAGCAGGTGGTGATCACATGCTGTGACCAGATTTTCTTTCCAGAAGTTTTGTTGTATGAGAAATGATACCATCAGTGTTATCTATTGACTATCTTACACAAGACATAATACTTTGGTGCTCCATTTTTGGATCATTCCATAAAATATTGAGATAAAGTGATCAGAACAGAGAAATATAGAAAAAAGACTTTTATTGACAAGCAGTTACCTTATGATACAGTCATTCATTGGAATATATATATATATATATATACATACATACATACACACACACACACACATATATATATATATATATATTTGGATCTCTTCTGTGGTGAATATTCTTTTTTTATATTTTATTTTATTTATTTATTCCCTTTTCTTGCCCTTGTTGTTTTATTGTTGTAGTTATTATTGATGTCGTTGTTGTTGGATAGGACAGAGAGAAATGTAGAGAAGAGGGGAAGACAGAGAGGGGGAGAGAAAGACAGACACCTGCAGACCTGCTTCACCGCCTGTGAAGGGACCTGCCTGCAGGTGGGGAGCCGGGGGCTCGAACTGGGATCCTGACGCCAGTCCTTGAGCTTAGCGCCACCTGCGCTTAACCCGTTGTGCTACAGCCCGACTCCCATGTGGTGAATATTCTGTCCATGTTCTCTCCCCGTTTTTGGATGGGGTTATTTGTTTTCTTGTTGTTGAGTTTGGCAAGCTCTTTTTTTTTTATTTCTTTATTAGGGAATTAATGTTTTACATTCAACAGTAAATACAATAGTTCGTACATACATAACATTTCCCTGTTTTCCATATAACAATACAACCTGGGGGTTGTATTGAGGACCCACTAGGTCCTCTGCCATCCTTCTTGGATCTGTATTCTCCCCACCCATACACCCCAGAGTCTTTTACTTTGGTGCACATTCATTGGAATATTGTATAGCTGTTAAAAGTAAGCATCTTGGCAAGTGTTAGTATTCTTCTGCAAAGGACCAAATAAGTTATAATGTAATCTCTGTCATAACTTCTCAGCCCTGCTTCTGTAACCATAAACAATCTGTAAAGCAGTCAGCAGCATAGCTATAGTTCAATAAAACCTTATAGCAAAAATGCGGTAGACTCGATTTGACTCAGAGGTTGTGGTTTCGCACCTCAAGATTAGAATATGTAATGAGTTCAAAAATAATAATAAATAACAATCTGACAATATTGAAAATATCTACAATTGGAATGGGGAGATAGTGAAGCAGGAGTACACCAAATTGGCATGCCTGAAACCCCAGAGATCCAAGGTTCAATCCCTAGCACTACCATAGGCCAAAGCTGTGAATATAATTACATGAATGTACTTATATCTCATGAATATAATTACATGAATGTACTTATATCTCATGAATATAATTACATTTTTTTGTTGTTGGATAGGACAGCGAGAAATCAAGAGAGGAGGGGAAGACAGAGAGGGGGAGAGAATGATAGACACCTGCAGACCTGCTTCACTGCTTGAAAAGCCAAACCTCTGGAGGTGGGGTATACTTACATTTTTTGTTGTTGTTTTTGCCAACTCCAGTATCATTTTATTAAGAATATGTTGCTTTGTAGAATCTTTGTTGCTACAAGGGGCCATTTCTGTATTTCCCCAAGACAGGCATCAGTTCATTTCACCCTCAACCAAACCATCTTCTTTCATTATAAGAACTTAGGTCCCTATCCTCTCTTTAGTGCTCTTTCCTTCTCCCTTGAGTCCCCACATGAATCTTTACATTAAAAATGTGTGTGTGTATATATATATATATATATATATATATATATATATATATATATATATATTTCCACTTCTGTAATACATGCTATTTATATATATGGATATATACAAATCTTAAAATAGGGTATAGCTTTTTAGTATTAGTGTGTTTTATTATGCCCTTAGCATGCTCTATATTTTTAAGACTTTCTGGACCAGGGAAACTGCTTAGTGGTTATACAAGGAGACTCTCATACATGAGACTCCAAAGTCCCAGGCCCAATCTCCAGATCCATCATAAACCAGAGCAGAGCTGTGTGCTCTGGTTTCTGTCTGTATATTTCTCTGTTTTTTTTTTTAAATTAAAATAAATGAAACATAAAAAAATGTTTTCAGCAACTGTACATTAATTCCTCTTAAATAGGAAAAAGGCTTTTACACAGATTTCTGTACTGAGAGAAGTGAATTTACACATTGAAGTGGTGTATTAAGTTATTGTTACAGATGGAAAGAACTTTATGAGGAGTTGGAAAATTCCATTGACACATGAATTCTAAATGAATGTTGTATAACCTGAAAGGTCTGCTGTGAGCCCTGCCTATTCAGAAGTCTGCAGTCTGAATAAGACTGATGAAAATTTGCTAAAAGAAGTAAGGTCAAAGACCACCTTTCTAATAAGGTGATGATATTAGCTAGTGTTGACACTCTCTAGATGTTCATGAAGCCTGCCTCTTCCCCACTCACTTCCTTTCTTATTTGCTTCTGTTTATGTTTTAATTTGATGCTCTAATACCTGTGCATTTGTATTCTTCTCAATGTGAATGCTATTTTTCTTTCTTTCATTTCTCCTTTGAGGTAATATGTATAATTGTAATGCACAGAGTATTAGTACAAGGTATGATGTGAGGTGAAAAATCACAGTAGTACAATGAATACTTACTGAATCAAAAATGAGATAATTAATAGTTGACTATATATCACCACCTCACATCAGCAGTGACTACTGACCTATTGATCCCTTGTTTTCTTACATGTATAATTTTGTCACATTTGTGCATATATTCAAGAAGACACACTATTTAATTCTGTTAGTTTTAAAATATCTATAATATATATATATATCATATTTAATCTTCTTGGATTTAGTTTCTTAGTTAATATTAGTATTTATATGATTTAAGATAGTTAAAGTGTATACATTTTGGCAGGGTTGGGAGATAGCATACTTGGTTTAGTTCACGTGTTACCATGCACAAAGATTTGGGTCCAAGCCCCTGGTCCCCACCTGCAAGGCGAGGCTTCATGAATGGTGAAAAAAATGTTACAGAAGATTCTCTCCCCCCGACATGCTCACCTGTGCCCTGTAATGATGTTAAATCCTTTAAATTATGATGGATTTTGATTGTGGAATAAACACGAGTGAAAAGGTAAAAAAAATTCTATTCTCAATTTCTATTAAATCAAAAAGAAACAGAAAGCATACATTTTTATTGTTGTATATTATTTGTGTAAGCAGAACACAACTAGTTTGTCTAGTTTCCTTTTTAGGACTATTTAAATATTTCAAGATTTTATTAATCAAACCCTGCTCCAGCACCCTTGTTGTACACTTATAAACAGGATGCCTGCACTGTAGGACATTTGTTTGAATTCTTTTTATAATGCAAGATTTAATTAGACTTCATGTTCCTTTTGAATCAGTTTTGATAAATTATATTTTTCTAGTCATTTGTCCATTTCCAAAATTCTGCCTTTATTGGTGTAAAGGTTTTCATGGGGTTGGGCAAGGTGGTAGCGCGTCAGGTTAAGCGCACACAGAGTGAAGCCCTAGGACTAGTGCAAGGATCCTAGTTCCAGCCCCCCACTTCCCACCTGCAGGAGCATCACTTTGCAAGCAGTGAAGGCGATCTGCAGGTGTCTTTCTCTTCTCCTCTGTGGGAGGGGCAGATCCCCCAACCTGGGTAGAGGCCTATCACTTCTACATTGAGTCTTGAGGAGGTAGACCCCCAAGGGGTCATGTGCCTCCTCAACTCTGTAGGCTGAGATGATACCGAGCTCAGGGGCAAAGGAGCTGCCTCCTTACTCAGCATTCCCTAAATGTTCCTGTTTTTGTGTGTGACCAATACGTGACCTCCCTTTATAAGGTTATAAAGCCATAACTTGGGTCCTTATAGGCTGGTAGCTTGCCTTTGAGCCCGAGCTGTATATGAGAAGCAGGTGTAACCTAAGAGCACCAGTAAGGTGCACCTGGGGGTAAATTAAGACAGCACGAGTGTCACACGCATTCCTCATTGGTTCCTACACACTTCTGCTATGTTCCCATTAGATGGTGGTCAGTATATCTAACCCTGTGTATGAACAATAAATGAGCTGTCTCTCTGAAGCACTCCCGGAGGTTAGTCCTTTCGCCTCACCCTCACTGACAGTTCCCAGTTCCCCTTTGCTGCCATTTCTCTGCTGGCTGGAGGATGCCCAGCAGCACCCCTCTCTGTCTTCCCCTCCTCTCTTGATTTCTCTCTGTCTTGTCCAACAACAACAACAGCAGCAACAATAATAACAGCAACAACACCAAAACCAATAATGGAAAAAAGATGGCCTCTAGGAGCAGTGGATTTATAGTGCAGTCACCTAGCCCCAACAATAACCCTGGAGGTGAAAAAAAATTTTTTTTCCTATGGTAGTCTATTGTAAAAAAACAAAATTTCTAGTGCAGGGATAGATAGCATAGTGGTCATGCAAACAGACTCTCATGCATGAGGCGCTAAAGTCCTAGGTTTAATCCCCATGCACCAGCATAAGCCAGAGCTAAGCAGTGCTCTGGTAAAAACAAACAAACAAACAAACAAATAAAATTTCTGTTGGGCTTTGTTGAGGGATAGCAATTATATTATAACATGGGTTTATTTAGGCACATAAAAGCCGTGGCAGAAAAAAACAAAGAGTGAAAGATTGGTTAGCTATGTGGCACCAGCATTCAGCTGGGAAAAGGGCATTGTGGAGAAGGCAGAGAAGATGGAGACAACCAGGTGAGGGGCAAGTAGGAAGATAACTTTCGCCGACACTTGGTTAAGTGACTTTATATACCCACAAGCCCTTGTGTGTTTACATCATCTGTCTTATGCTCTTAACGTCAGGCTGATGTCAGCCATGTGATAATTATGTTCATGTCTCATAATTCCTTTTGCTCACTGTAAGTGAACCATATTCCTAAGAGTGGTC
Source organism: Erinaceus europaeus (assembly GCF_950295315.1). Lineage (NCBI taxonomy): Eukaryota > Metazoa > Chordata > Mammalia > Eulipotyphla > Erinaceidae > Erinaceus > Erinaceus europaeus. The sequence goes on along the minus strand of NW_026647640.1, from coordinate 31,253 downwards.
TCTTGCTAATTTTAACCTCTGCTTTACCTGCCATCATGACTTCTTATTTTTATAAAAGTATCAAGGCATAACTGACATAGAATTAACGTATATGAATTGCCTAGTGGCAGGAGCTCAAATCCAGTTAGGCTGCACTATTACTGCAAGATGTCAGGACTCTACTTATAGGTCCAGAGAAAGACATATGATCTTGCCAAATTCTCTTAGAATTATACTTTAGTCTGAGACTATTACTTTTTTTTCCCCTCCGGCTTGCTTTCCTTACTTTCCTTATTTTACATCTAGGTATGTTCAGATACTGAGGCATGGTTTAATGACTCACTCTAGCACTTCTGTTTCCCTCTCCCATTTCCTTCACAGACTCCACCCCCCACCCCAATAGATCCACTGCAGCCTATTCCTAGCATGACATCTACTTCTTGCAGACATGACCAAACACAGTGAAGGTCTGGTTTCTATAATTGCTTCCCTACTGAACATGGGTGCTGGCAAGTCGATCCATACTCCAGCCTGTCTCTCTCTTTCCCTAGTCAGGAGGGTCTCTGGGGAATGGGAGCTCCAGGACACATTGGTGAGGTTGTCTGTCCAGGGAAGTCTGGTCACATCCTGCTAGCATCTGGAACCTGGTGGTTGAAAACAGAGATAACATACAAAGCCAAACAAATTGTTGACCAGTCATGGACCTAAAGGTTGGAATAGTGCAGATGAAGAGTTGGGGGGTCCTCCATTTTGTAGATAGCTAGTAGGCATATAGTGAATTTTTAACCTATGTAAATGCTATCAAATGTTTGCTAAAATCAAGAAAGTGAACATATTCATCAACCCCTGTTCTCAACTGTTACCTCTGTAATCCATCCTCTCTCCATGTAACCATGGATCTGATTTCTATAGCAATAGGTTCGTTTTCATACTCAAGCAGCTTCTATCAAAAAAAATCACATAAGATGGGCCCTTATGTCTCCAGATTTTTTTATATTTAACATCATGGATCTTAATATTACTTTATGTTTTTCCTAGTATCAAAAGCTAATTCCTTGTTACTGCCAAATAGTATCTACTGTTGACAGATACACCAGTTTGTTTATCCATTTCTTTTAATGGACATAAGAGCTGCTTTCTATTTTCAATAGCTGCAACTAAAGTTTCTAGGCAAATTCTTGTAAGTCATTGTATAACTGCCATTTACTTTGGATAAATACTTATGAGTCGATGTGATAGATGCATGCTTAACTTTTTAAGAAACTATGTTTTTAACATTTCTATATCTTTTTTATACTTAAAACACTGTAATATCTATTACAAATATCTATTTCATTATTTTATTTTTAAAAGTCTATATTCATAGCTGCTTTATTGACAGTAGTCAAGAAGTTGAAACAGTCTAAATGTCAATTCACTGATGACTGTATAAAGAAGTTATTTACTTAATGGAATACTACCCTGCAGTAATAAAAATCATACTGTTTTCTTCAGGACAAAATGGATGGAATTGGAAGTGATTATGTTTTGGTGATGTATGGAAAAACAACTATCCAATGGTCTCACTTACTTGTGGAACACAGATAACTGAAACACATGAACTTGTTAAAAAAAAAAAAAGTGAAAAAGAATAGTCAAACTGCCTTTTAACACTGTGAGGCCTCTGGGTCTTATGTGTGTGTGGTAGGCTGGCCCAGAGCTTTAATGATGGTTGTAGTGCAGAGTGTAACTATACCCCTGTAGTCATTTTGATTATTATTTGACTGAAGTCTCCCTTATACTTACTCACTTAACTATAATGTAATTTGTCTTCTGAATAATTCGTGTAGAAGACTGCATATATGAATGCATTTATCATTGTTTTCTCCATATTATTTTTACTTTCTGTGTGTCTTTTTCTAAGCGTCTACATTTAAGGAATTGTAGAGCCTATGTATTATTTATTTTTGCATTTTTATGTTTCTAATTTTATCTTATTTCTCATTTATTTAAATGTATACAGTCTAGGCTTTATCTTTTTAGTGACTATCCTCCAAGTTTTATCTTGTACATTTCAGTTAAAAATCCAAATAAGTCTAACAGATACTGTAATATTCACCTAAATTAAAATATCTGTAGACTAATTTAATTCACAAAGCTCTTTTTCACTCAGTTTGCATGTTGTTTCTTTATTTCCATCAGAGCACTGGTCAGCTCAGGTCTATTATATTGCCAGGAACTGAGACTAGAACATGGAAGCCTCAGGCATCAAAACCTTCTCACATAATCTTTATCCTACTTCCCTCCCTACTTGTTCTGCATTCTGTTTTTTTAGAAATCGAGAAGAAGGAGGATATCAAAAGGGAGAAAAGACAAAGAGACACCTGAAGCCCTGCTTCAACACTCATGAAGGCATCCTCCTGCAGGTGGCAACTGGGACTTGAACCCCCGGCTGTGTGCGTTGTAGCATATGTGCTTAACTAGGTACACCACCTACTGAGCCCACTGCATAGTTTTTGAGCTATACAGGTCATACACTGCATTCTCTCTCTCTCTCTCTCTCTCTCTCTCTCTCTCTCTCTCTCTCTCATTCTCTCTCTCCTTCCTTGCTGGGGCTCAGTGCCTGCACTTTGAATCCACTGCTCCTGTGGCCATTTTTTTGATTTTTTGGATAGGACAGAGAGAAATTGAGAGGGGAGTGGGAGACAGAGAGGAAGAAAGACACCTGCTGACCTGCTTCACCACTTGTAAAGTGAACCCCTTGTAGGTGGGGAGTGGGGACTGGAACCGTGATCCTTGCACGAGTCCTTGGCTTTGTGCTATGAGTAGTTAACCCTGTTCTCTACTGCCTGGACCCCCATATTATATCTCTAATTCTCTCTTTGAGTTATTTCTTTTTCATATTGTAAAAGGCAGTAGCCTTGAAATTCCCTTTTTATGCAGTTGTTTGTTAAGTGCTTTTAGTATGAGTTGCTTGTAGTATGAGGTGGAAAATTCCTTTCCCCTTCCCCCTTGAATAAACAGGACCTAATCAGTGAAGGCCACCCATTGTCTTGTAAGTTGTTCAAAGGACCCTGCATGGGGACAAGCCTTATCAGGACCTCTGCACAGCCCCAGCAGTATACTGGTCGCCAGATGGCCTGGTATGATGGTAGGGGGATGTGAGGACCTAATACCTGGTCAAGTCTTATTGGTTGTCTAGTTTTGTAAGGTTTGAAATTAGCCCGCACTTTGCTTTGTATGGACCCCGCTTTTTGCTAAGTTTGAAATGATTGGATTTTGTGTTTGCTATAGCCTGTTATTGGATGTAAGTTGACAAGGTGATGTGTTCCCCCTCCCTGAGTGTAGTCTGAATTCCTATAAATTGTGTGGTTTGAGCCTTGTTCAGGGTCGAGCTTGGTAGACTAACACCAGTCACCATCTCGGCCCGGATTGCAATTCGTCAATAAACATCTTTGCTTCCTTGCAGTGGATGGTGGTTTGATTTATGCTCACTAACACATATTAGTTTAGATATGATTTTATTTAGCTATGCTGGTGGTAAACACCATACCTCCCCTCCATCCCCCCAATAAAAACAAAAACAATGCACTGCTCACATCTGTCTTATAGCAGTGGCAGTAGTAGTTGGCAGTAGCAGTGGTAGTAGTAACAGCAGTAGTATGTGTGTATATGTGGGGGTGGGGGGAGCGGGCCGAACCTGGGACTTCAGAATCTCAGGAAAACCTTTTTTTTTTTTTTTTGCATAACCATTATGCTATACTCCCCCAAGGCAATATATGCATATTTTAATACAACGACACCTTTTGCTTTACCTCCATTCAAAAAAGATAGGTTACACTATCCTGTGGCCACAAATTCTGCAGAGGAATCTACATTCAGGCTATTAATTTCTTGGCGGGTGAACCGCCCAACTCCCTGACCACTTAAGTTCTTGCAATTGATGTTAACTAGCTTCACTATGCAATTCTAGCTGGAGGTTTTTAGTTCATCTTGTATTTTGCTTATTATAGCAGTATATTATATTTCTAAAACTGCTGATTAACTTTTTAATGTTAGAAAAATTCAAACTTATTCATTCTCAATTCAAATACAGCCTCTACTCCACTCTAAGCATTTTTTTTTTTTTTGGTCCTATCATTAGATATACTTTAGATTTTCTCATCTAACCTCCAGTATTTTTTCCTTATTTGCTACATTCTCATCTCTCTGTGTTCTATATGCATATAATACCCCAACCCATTAATCTTCTCTTCAGCTATGACTGTCTAATCTTTTAACTTTGGCTTCAGAATTTTTTTCAACAATTAAATTTTTATTTAAAATCATCATTTTTCCTACAAATCTGTATTTTCATTCCTTAATTTTCCCTATGTGATTATTCTGTTCTCAAAACACAGCTCTAGTTATTTAAGCATGGTCATTTGCTCATTTGACTATTTCTCAATATAGTAGCTTTTTAAAAATTATATTTAATTGTGTATTGTTTGATCTTAATCTTGAAGGGTGGTGAGTTTCTAAATTGGGAATCAGAAAGCTTTCTTCCAAAATTTAAAAATTCAAACTCATTCATCCTCAACAATGACAAAAACAAAATCTTTAAATAAGTAGTAAGCTTCAGGCTACCTTATCTCTCAACACACATTTCAGATGACACAGGGATTAGTTTGTAGAAAGCAGAAATGTTGGAAGTGTTGAAGGAAAATTCAAGACATAGGGGGTCCTGGGGAGTACATCCTGTGTTTGCTAGGTTTGCACACATGGAACTGGGATGCATGTTAACACTTTCCTAACATATAGTTTGTTCTCGCTGAGTTTGCATGTGCGAAGTGGAGATTCACTTGGTAAAGGGTTCCCCTTTTCATTTTTGCACTATATGAAGGGGAAAGAGTTTACTCCATTAGGTCAATGAAAAGTGGGTCCCGGTGTGATGTAAGGGGCATTATAAAGGGAACAGGCCCTGGACAAAGGGGGTCTTGGGCCTTGGCCATTGATCTTGAGTTTTAGCCTGGGTTTTTGGTTGAAAGACCCTCGGGAAATCTATCCCCTGAGCCTTTCCTCTTAACTTTAATTTGCAAGGCTAATAAAGAATTCAGAAACCAACGCCTGAATTCATGCCCACCAGCCCACCAGTCCAGGGGGGTACTGACTCCATTCATCCAAGCGTGCTAAGTGTCTGCTGCCCCCCCCCCCCCACCTCCCCAACAGAAACAGCCACTCTTTCCTCTCCGCCAACCCAGCACTTGACCTGGCCTCAGGGTATCTCCTTATCATCCCAGATTCAGCTTTTGTGATTCCTTTATCTTTTGTTATTTGATTCACATTCAAAAGACTTATCTATGGAGTTTCCTTTGCCTCTTGAGACACTGCTCTATCAGTGTGTATATATGCATTTTAAGGTCTTTTTTTTTTTTTTAGTAATTTTTAATTTTTTTTGTATTATTTTTGTTTATCTATTGCACAGAAACAGCCAAAAATCAAGAGGGGAGGGGATGGTAGAGAGAGAGACAGAAAGACACCTGCAATATTGCTTCACCACTCCTAAAGCTTTCCCACTACAGGTGGAGACTGGGGGCTCGAAGTCTGGTCTTGTAACATTGTAACATATGTGGTCAACCAGGCATACCGCAAACTTGTGCACCATTTTAAGGTTTTTCTTTTATGCCTGAAAAGGAAGTTGAATACCATTTTCCAGATAAACAAAAATTAATAAACTATAACTGAGTGTTTAAAAGTTGAAATTGAAGAGAATATTAAAAAAATTGTGTGGATTTCAGGTAGCAAGAATTACTATCATTAATTGCATGGATTTTTGTGTTAAATTTGCATATGCATGTGTTTGTATGGGTATTGTAATCTTGAATATATACCACATTAGTTCCAGTTACAAGAAAATGCTTAAAGATGCTGCTTTAGAAGTTTCATTCACAGAGCAGCAAAGTAGTTCATTTGGATAGTGGACTTGCTTCGTCATGGGCATGACCCAGGTGTGATCTTGACCCCTTGCTGCCTTTCTCTTTGTCTTCCTACTGAAAATTCTGGCCTGGAACAGTAGAGTCCAGATGATGACAAAAAGAAGATGAAGATGAAAAAGGTCATGAAAAAAATCCTGGTCTTCTTTTTCAGTGAATTAACCCCACTCTATTCTTAAAATGGCGACTCCAATGCCTCATTTTTAAAGAAAGCCCTTCTTGTCCTAGTAATATAGATTTGTACACTGTTAAATGCTTTCAGGCATCACGGGTTGATATATTAAATCTGCTCTCAGGAGTAACTGGAGTTTCATAGCAACATTCCTAGAAGGCAGCTTACAGAAATCACCCTTCAGGAAGCCAGGAGAAGGGCCCAGAGGCAGGACACAGAACTGCCAGTGCTTTTGCTGCTCCAGCACTCCCACCCTAACAGAATGCAAAAAAGACATAAAATGCAGATGCAGGAAGATCTGAGCTCCTGAAGGCAAAGGCTGAAGCATATCCCCTGAGATTCCCACCTTTCCTCTGGAGGGATTATAAAGCTTGCAAGGCCTGGGGCCAGGTGTTGTTGTACCTGTTTAAGAGCACCCGTTATAGTGTACTCAGACCTGGGTTCAAGTCCCTGGTCCCCACATGCAGGGGAAAATTTTCAGAAGTGGTGAAGCAGATTCCAGGTGTCTTTCTGTCTCTAACCAATAATAAATAAACTTAAAAAGAAGGTTAAAAAAAGGAAGTCAGGGGGTGGGGTCAGGCAGTAGCGCAGTGGGTTAAGCGCACATGAGGCAAAGCACAAGGACCCATAAGGATCCTGGTTCAAGCCCCCCCCTCCCCACTTGCAGGGGTGTCGCTTCACAACTGGTGAAGCCGGTCTGCAGGTGTCTATCTTTCTCTCCCCCTCTCTGTCTTCCCCTCCTCTCTCCATTTCTCTCTGTCCTATCCAACAATGACAACATCAATAAAAACAATAATAACTACAACAATAAAACAACAAAGGCAACAAAAGGAATAAATATTTAAAAAGTTAAAAAAAAAAAAAGGAAAGTGAGAAGGAATGTCTCTTAAAAAAAAAAAAGCTTGGAAGACCAGGAGACAACATAGTACCTTAGTCTATCTTGAGGGTTCTACATACTTATACTTATTCTCTGTACTTACTTTCTCCCAGTAATGCTCATCTTCTCCCTAAAACAGGATTGGCTCTCTTTGTGATACTTCCATGTAAAAGTCAGTCTGGAACCCAACAGGACAGAAGTGGGGAATGGCCCCAGCTAGCTGCTTCCTGTCCCTCAACAACACAATTCTATTTTTCCCCAGAATACTGTGACCCCTTAAAAATAACCCATTCCTAGTTTTGTTCATCAGAGTTCCCAGTGTTCAACACGATGCTGAAAGTATTACTAAGTTCATTACCAAGAACCTATTTTAAATATTCTATTTATTTCATTTTAATGAGAGAGACACAAGGAGAAAGATAGATCACAGCACTGCTCAGCTGTAGTTTATACTGGTATAGGGAATGAACCTGGGAGCTCAGAGCCTCAGGCATGAAAGTCTTTTGTATAACCACTCTGATATCTCCCAGGCCTTACCAAGCACCATCTAAGACTGAAGGAAGTTTGGGACTTTGCTATCATATGAGTAATGCTAGAGTCACTGAAAGCAGGTGATCAGATGGTACATATTTTTTAAAAATATTTTATTTATTATTGGATAGAGACAGAAATTGAGAGGGAAGGGGGAGATAGAAAGGGAGAGAGACAGACACCTACAGCCCTGCTTCACCACTCGTGAAGCTTTCCCCCTGCAGGTGGGGACCAGAGGCCTGAACCTGGGTCCTTGCACACTGTAGTGTGTGCACTCAACCAGGTGTGCCACCTGGCCCCCAAAGGACATATTTTGATGATATTCTCAAGACAGGTCTCCCTCTGTAGAGTGTAACTTCCATATCAGTAAGTAAGAAAGCAAATAATGGGAGCAATCCGCAGTCTTATTAGGGGTTTATGGGTGGGGTCGTTCTGTCTATACATTTCCTAGGTTTTACTCAGCTTGTGGGTAAGGACTCTGTAATCTGCATTTATCAATATAAATATCATTTAGTTAAATCAGATAACCATAGTAAAGTTATATTTAATATAATAGGATTACTTATCTACACACCTTAACTTGGTGTGCAGACACTTAGTGAAAGAGAAAAACAGGGACATATAGCAGAATAGATACTACTAGTCTTTAGCATGTGTGAACGTCAGTTAGGATGTTTTGCAGGAGTGTAATTAGATGGTTAAAACAAAGGGATATACGGGAACTAGGCAAATGTAAAGACTGGTGAGTTCTAGTATGCAAATATAAAAATTAATTGATTTTCAGTGTTTAGATATATATAGATGCTATATATAATGTTAATAATGTTAATGGGTATACTCTTAATAAAATAATAGCTATGCTAAGTTCCGGTTTTTGGTGATGCTGGGGACTGAATCTGGAACCTCTGGACTAAAGTCTCTTTGCAGAACTAGTATGCGGTCTCTCCAGCCTGAATTACTAGTTCTTTAAAGGCAAATGTGTGACAGGGGAGGTAGTTAAGTGAGCATAGTATATTCTTTGCCTCTGTGGTTCCATCCCAGGTACCTTATATGATGAGTGGTGTTCTGGTTTCATCATCTGTCATAGAACAAATGAATGAATATTTTAAAATATAGGCAAATATTTACTTAACACATTTATTTTTTTCTAATTTAAAAAATATTTATTTGTTAGATAGAGACAGCCAGAAATCAAGAAGGAAGGGGATGATAGAGAGGGAGAGAGACAGAGACACCTGCAGCCCTGCTTTATACTAGCAAAGCTTTCCCCTGCAGTTAGGGACGGGGGCTTGAACCCAGACCCTTGTGCAGCGTAACATGTGCACTCAACCAGGTGCACCACCACCCAGTCCTTTTAACACCCTTCTTTAGATAGAAATAGCTATTTATAAAAACTGAGAATTGGAAACAACTTAAACTATTATGGACTGACCGACAAATGGATGGCAAAAATGTGGCATATACACAATAGGATACTACTTATCTCTAAAGAAAGTAAATTCCTGACATTTGCAACAGCAAGGATGGACTTACATCACCTTATACTAAGTGAAATATGGCAGATAGACAAAGAGAAGCTTCATGCAATTTTGCTCATATGTGTGATAGAGAAAACAAACAGATGACATAAATAAAACAATCAAACTTGGGAATGTACCACAAGAAAAAGTAGAAGACTGAGCCCAGAGAGGATGTAAAGCAGGACAGAAGGGACACACCTGTTGACTTTCAATGATGTACAGCTAAGCTTTATATAGCCTTACAACGCAATGATGCTTTAACTTTTTAAAGTTACTCAGAGAGATAGATTAATTGGATTTAATCACTTCCATACCTTTTATCTTTACTCAAGTAATTTCTCAACTTATTAGCCACTTCTGCCTTTCCACAAATGTTTACTGAGAGTTTTTAGAGAAATCTTTCAGGCTGCTTTACCCGTCAGTAGAAAATACTCCTTGAAAATTATATGTTGTGATTAAAATTTGTATTCCATCTTGTGAGAAAAAGTGGTACAAAGGAGAAAATTGAGACAAATAAGCAGAGAAGGATGAAATGTGGTGTGAGTGTGGCCTGACACACATTTTGCCTCTCCGAGGCTTTTGGAAGTTTCAATGTTGATTTTTGCATTTGTTGCATTTGAGATTTTTTAGCAGAATATGCTGTTAAACATGAGTGCTCAGGCCTTTCCCAAGCACTTTTTACAAATAGGAAGAAAGGCTATATTCAACTTTTCAAAGTTCACCACTTCTTTATTCCTTGTTCCTTTTATACATCTGTAAACATGGAGGCAAACAAAGCTAAATGGCTTGTAGTCCATGTGCAAAATAGTTGCCATTGAAAAAGCTGTATGGCTTTAATGTTCTCAAGTGTGCCCTTTATTTAGCAAAGATCATCTATAATCCTTGTGGGTTTCCAGGACTGTGTTGGCAAACATTAGGAGATCCTGTTTCCTTATCACTTTTTCCCCTAGCCCATATCCTACTGCCTGGACGCTTACTTAGCACGCTGACCTCCCTTGGTGATATCCACTGGAAAGAGCTCAGTAAACAGGGAGCTCTTGGAGTTACCTTGTGAGCTGACCCGCGGGCGGCACTAGGACCGCTCAGACACCCATCGGCAGCCACGCTTCACAGCCTGTCAGAGGGATTGAGCCGCCTTTGCTGTTACACAAGAAGCCAGCTGGCGAGCTGCTGGAGCAAGCACTTCAGCGTCTTTCTCCCTTCTGGCCTATTGGGAGGTATTTACTTTCTATTTACCATTCAGATATTGCCCCTCATAAATGTGCCTTTAAGGCTCACTTAGATGCTCTGAAATGCTGTCCGTCACTTGTTGGGTTACTATATTATTTTATGTTTATTTCCACAGCTGATGGAAGCAACAGTGCCATAAAGAAATGGGCTAGATATTTCCAGAGGCTGACATCTGGAGGCATTTGGAGGTGTGAGTACATCGGTTGCGGATCTCTAATGTGCTGACTAGGTAACTTGTATCTCTTGACCTTCTTTCTCACTGAGAGAGCCAGTGTAAGATGTCATCTGCATATTTCATTCATGAAGGAAAAGCACCCCAGCAGGGACAGAAACCACTAATGATGGGCCTGAAAGTCTACTTTGGAGTGGCTGTGGTTCCCTCTCCTGGCTTGTGGGTGTGCAAGAGGAGAAGCTGGATATGCAAGTTCTGATGGGAAAGGGGGAATTTGCTGTGGGCAGACTGCTTGCTTGCTTTATGTTTCCAAAGCTCAAAGATTGTCCTTTCTAATAACTGTAGTACAATGTAGGAGTCTTTTCATGCTTTCATTATTTTGCGTTCTGAATATACTTACCATAAATGCAGGCTGCCAGAAGGCTGTTTATACCATTCAGTACCTCTCAGTGTAGAGCCGATGACGAGAATTCCAGTTTACCTTCTCTTGACTGTATGTAATATACTCAGTACCGCAATTAGTAGATAACATGCAGAAATATTCTTAAAAATGATAGTCTTAGATTTCCTTTTCTGTTTAGCAATACATTTGATTATGTGTGATTGAGAATTAATTTGCTATTAGAAAACTCAAACTCAATGAATATGACTCTGTGGAGAAAATTGAAGAATATCCTAAAGTGTTTTCAAATCAATTTGAAGATGTTTCTTCAAGGCCATGATGCCAAACTAATGTGTAAAAAACTCTCTGAGAACTTTAAAGACTTGCCAAATTGTTAGGGTAGATTATTAGAATTAAGAACTAAATTAAATTTAGGTATCCCATGGCAAACTGTAATAGGTGAACATTAATTATGAATGAAAAAAATGTTGAGTTGTATTAATGGTCAATTCACTGTGAATTTTAAGATAAAGAGTGTCATTATTTTTTAAAAAATTATCTTTATTTATTTAATGGATAGAGACAGCCAGAAACTGAGAGGGAAGTGGGGGAGAGAGAGACAGAGACAGAGAGACACCTGAAGCCCTGCTTCACCATTTGCAAAACTTGCCCCTGCAGGTTGGGACCAGGGACTTGAACCCAGATCCTTGAGCATTGTAACATGTGAGCTCAACCAGATGCACCTCCACATGACCTCTCATTGATTTTTCTAGGGAAGAAATTACCAAACTGAAACAAAATGAAGCATCAATATTTAAAACGTGACTTTGATGAAAACAAATTTTTAAATGTTTAATGCTTTTAATGGAATGTGTATGTATGCATATATGTATCACATTGTATTTGGTTTATTGAGCTACTACCCTAAATGTAATATTAAATTTTTAAGTATCAAATTTTAAAAATATATTTTTGATTATCCTAAAGCTCTTCATTTGGCAGGAGACTGAGAGAAGGAAAGAGGAACTGAACTTTATTTTACTGTCTCATATGCTTCATATTTTAAACATTCTGACAGAATGGTTACTGTGTAAATATGTTACAGATCCTATGTAAATTAGGTATTTATATTTTTAAAAACATAGGTAAAATTACAAATAATTGTAACAATTAATTTGTATTATCCATAATACTCAAGGGAATATATGTAAATGCACATATTGCTATAGAATATTAAATTAGGAGGGAAAATCTTATTTGAAAATAATGTTTCCTGTCTAGATAAAATTAAGAAATTTAGATTGGGAGTAATAATGAGCTAGTGTTTACTAATACATTAATGTTTTCTGATTCAAAAGTAATTTTTGAGGACTGATTCCCTGTGAGTAAGAGTGAGACAGAGAGAAGCCAGAGCACTACTCCAGTACATGACACCTGGGCACCAGGGTTAGAAATGGGAGTCTCAAGACTGTGAGTCCTACATTCTATGAGCTGAACTCTTTCCTTTGCCACAACAAAGCTGTATCTTTTTAAATTTGTTTTTGAACTAGCATAACAGTAGGCCACATAACTCCATAAACTTAATGAAATCTACCCTTCTGTCTTTTGAAACTTTTTTTTCTATATTCAAAGTCTGGAAGATGACTAATTCTTCTAATCAAAACTTCTTCCCCAAGATGATTGGCAGTGTTAAATTTTGTTTTATGTCATACTCATTGCACACGTGTCACCATCAATTATTTTTTTTTATGGTTTACGTCTAGAGAGTCACTGAATGAAGTGCTGATAGTGGGAGCGGAGGGAGGGGGGAATCCCTGGAACAGATCTTTGAATCAGAATTTAACACCCTTTGCAGAGCATAGACTGTTTTCCTGAGTTTAAGTACTGAAATTAAGTCCCACCAGCGAGACCTAAAGGAGGGCAATAGTGCTCAGCAGGGCTTCTGAATTGCTGGCAAACAAGTGGGGTTTAGGTTGAAGAATAAGAGGCAAAGCTAAATCCAATCTGTTAACTTGTGAAAGTGGTGATTATCTGGTGATTTTACCCCCGAGGATAATCCCTTTAAACCTTGAAAAGTCTGACTGCCCAGGAGATGCAGGTGAATATCACTATGACTAGATTTACTGGATAATAGTAAAGTGGGAATTTCTAAAAGATTAGTTTTAACACGTATATTTCTTTAAAAGAGGCTCTACAGGAAGCAAATCTGATTTACACTCAGATTTTACACTCAGTGGTGCTTTTGTTCTAAGGACTATTTCATAGCTCATGTGAGGATACTTAGTAAAAGATGGAAAATAAAGCATTTACAATCTCAAAAACTTCTGAAGGAAATAGCATAAAGGTAGAAGGAATAACTATTTGCAAAACTTGGTCTGGCTTTTTAGTTTACTTTAGTTTTTGATTTCTAAGCAGTTATGTTTTCAGTAAGAAAGATGCTTCCAAGTAGAAGCCATGAAGAATGCAACAGGTCCTCTGAGGTCTGGTTTCAGAGGGTAAACACTGAGTGTTTATTGAAGGGATCTAAGAATATGTGTAAAGAAATAACAAATAGTCCTTCTTGACTTGTCTTAAAAGGTAACTACAGTGCCAACTTGAGCTTTTAAAACCCTTTGGACCACATATACAAGCCACAAAATAGTAACTATATATGCCATGAGAATTTCTTTGAAATCGAAATATGATTTTCCTTTACTATGTTAGCACTGAATAAACAAAAGAACTGAAGGGGAAAGCATTATGTCTATTGTAGGCAGGCATGCTCACTTCAGTGCTGTGAGACCAGTAAGGATAGCTGATGTATTTTGTCACGATTTGATGAAAGTGTTAAGTTGTTGTCCAAATAATTTTGAGAAGAAACTTTTCTTTGAAGCAAAGATCTTACTTCCAAAACTATTTGTACTTAGAGAGAAATAAGTTTGTAGGTACTATAGAGGGCATGATTCAGCCTTTGGGTATAAAAGAACAATTAGTAGTATGAAATGAACATCATACATTATTGATAAGCAGTTTTATCCAAATCATTGTTTTAATTGTACCTCTTGTAAATGATGTTCCATTCGTTAATAGTGAAGAAGCTAAAAAGGCTTAGCCAATTCTGACTATGGATGGGTAATGGCACACCTGGTTGAGTGCACCTGTTACCATGTGTAAGACCGGGGTCCAAGCCCCTGGTTCTCCCCTGAAGGGGGAAGAAATTCAGGAGTGAAGTAGTTTTTCAGGTATCTCTCTTTCTCTTTCTCCCTCAATATCCCACTCCATTCTCAATTTCTCTCTGTCCTATCAAAGTAAATAAGCATTTATAAAAACAATAATAATAAATTAAAAATAAATTACTGATGTTTACATTGCAAATGAACTGAGTTATTTCCCCCAGAGTACAGTGTAATAGTTGCTGTTTACTCTTTAGAAATCAGTGTAAAATTCTTTGGAATTATCATATTTGGAATGATCTTTCTTTTGTAGATATTTATTGATTCCTTAATATATGTTACTTATGGACAGATTAAAGCAGTAAAAATATTAGATTCTACCACCCATGATCTCTTTTTGGGGAAGGGAAGTACACAATAAGAAAACATATACACTAACCTAATGTATTATTTTCAGTATTAAAATGAACTTTATTTTTTATTACAACTTAACACACATTAAGTAAACCAAACTTGTCTAATGACCAGTCATGCGGAAATGTGAAGAAATTACTACAGTCCTTGACACATTTTCAAATGTGAGTTCTAGAACTCTGTAAAATAGCATGTCATCAGCAATTTGAGTGAAAGAGGCAGTGATAGTGCTGTAATAGAAATAATATAGACTTGGTGAAAACCCTCTGAAATTTAAACCTTACCCATTGAGAAAACTTTCTGTAAGTGGGACCAGGAGAATAGCACAGAAGGTTACCCAACAGACTTTCATGCCTAAGGTTCAGAGGTCTCAGGGTTCAGTTCCAAGCACCACCATAAGCCAAAAGTAAGTAGTGCTTGGGAATAAGAGAAACTTTTTCAGAGTTTGTTTGGAAAATCAGTTCTTGACAGAATTTAGAAGATAGTATGAGAGATAGTATGTGTCAAGTGTCCGTGACACTACCTAAAACAAATGTCATTTCCATTATGAAAAAAAGTGTTGTCAGAACTTTATTAATTCATCCGCTGAATGCTTAGTCAAATTCAAAAAGGTATTATATTATTGCATCCCTATAGTGCCCCTTCCTTTAAATTACTGTGGCAATAACCATACAGTTGAGGGATAAAAATACAGTCACAGTGTTCAGGGGGAAGCAATTACAGAACCAGACCTTCCACCTCTGTACCCCATAATGACTCTGGGTCCATATTCCCAGAGGGATAAAGAATAAGAAAGCTATCAGGGCAGGGGATAGGTTACAGAGTTCTGGTGGTGGGAACTGTGTGGAGTTGTACCCCTCTTATCCTATGTTTTTTGTTAGTGTTTCCTTTTTATAAATAAAAATAATAAAAAAAAGTACAGGCACTACTAAGGACAGCAGAAAGAGAGATTTGTTCCTAAATCTTCTAAAGATCAAATGTTAATTAGGAGATTTATTAGATTGAGTTGTGATTATTTTATTTTATTTGACTTCTCCTCAGTAACCACCAACACGGTGGTTTCTGGAATTAATGAAGGTGCTGTTCCTCCACAGAACAGAAATAATGAACTGAAATGACTGCCACCAGGGGCTTTAGACACTGCCCCTGTAGCAGGACTGTTGGGTGAGTTGAGCATAGGAAGTCAGTGTGCACACATGGGCTTCAAACTCAAGACAAATAAGTAAGCTCATTGGTGAATACTTGTCAATACTTGGAGTAGCTCACAGCTAAACACATCTGGGGCTGTGTCATCTTACTAGCAGGCAGTCATAAAATATATACTTATACTTAAACAAGGAAAGGCACTTTTTCTCACTATTGTTCCTGACCGTTCTGCTGTACTGTACATTTGTTCAACAGTGTTTCTCCCCCCTAGTTATTTTGAAGGAAAACAGTAAGCACTAATATTATAAGCTAGATGGACTTGAATTAACATTATCAGAAAGAATCCAAAATGTAGCCTAAATCAAAGACAAAGCATAGAAGTGGTTGGCATGGGAAAGAAGTCTGGTTGGGGAGAAAGCTTCTATTAGGTCTATATTTTATTTGACCAAACTCTCTGAATCTGTGAATTAATCTGAAATCCTCTGGGGTGGCAGTGCCAGGCAAACTAACAAATCCAAACTAAACTCTGTTTGTGCAAGCCCAGGAAAGAGCAGAGGTTCTTGCTTAGATAAAAAGAGGAGATAGGATCACGGCAGGAAGCAGAATCAAGTTCATGGGCTTTTGTGCCAGTACCATTTCAAATATATTTGTAGGCGTATCTCATACCAGCTGTGTGTCCTCATAGATATGCTTTGATTTGATTTGGGTCTTAATTTCTTTATTTATATGTTTATTTCTTGTCACAAGGGTTATTGCTGGGGCTTGGTTCCTGCACGATTCCACCATTCCCAGCAGTCATTTTTTTTAATATTTTATTTTTATTTATTTATTCCCTTTTGTTGCCCTTGTTGTTTTATTGTTGTAGTTATTATTGTTGTTGTCGTTGTTGGATAGAACAGAGAGAAATGGAGAGAGGAGGGGAAGACAGAGAGGAGGAGAGAAAGATAGATACCTGCAGACCTGCTTCACCGCCTGTGAAGCGACTCCCCTGCAGGTGGGGAGCCGGGGTTCGAACCGGGATCCTTATGCCGGTCCTTGTGCTTTGCGCCACCTGCGCTTAACCCGCTGCGCTACAGCCCGACTCCCCCCAGCAGTCTTTTTTTTTTTTTTATAGAGGGTGAGAGAGACAGACAGACAGAGAATAGGAAAGATACCCTGCAGCACTGCTTTACTATTCATGAAACCTATAGGTGGAATCTGGGGAGCTTGAATCCTGACTCTCTGCACATGGCAACATGTGTGGTGTGCTCTGCTGGGTGAACCACGACCAGCCCCATCTCAGTACATTTAGATTGAGTTTTGTAATAGGAACACAAGCACATTACTCTGTAATTTGTCTTGAAAAAATATCATTATGCATGCAGTAACTGAAATTTAACTTATTTTTAACAGGTCTAGAATGTATGAGAGTTCAGAGAGTTTACTACTTTCACATATAATACAATATCCACAGTGCCCACAAGTGTATGTAATAAAAAAAAAAGTGACTGATAAAAATCTTAACACTTATAGTATAGAGTCTAAAGAGAAATAATAGATGATAGATGCTTACTACATAAAATACACTGTTAATTATCAAGTTTAAAAGATAAATTTCAGTGTAACATTTAGCAATTCTTTTTACTACTATCGTTTAAATCAGATACCAGATCATCTGTTTGAATCACAAAATCATTTTTAACTTTGTCATACTAGGACTTCTGTAGTTCTTTTTATTGTCATTGAAGCTTTGATTTTTTTCATTTACCATTAACTATCACGAAGCATGTATTTATTTATACAAAAATTTTTCTGTACAGAGGAGAAGCTACCACCTACCTATTAACTGGCAACAAAGCAAACCATAGTTTTATGGCCAAAATTTTTACTCTTTAAAAGAGATATTTAAAAAAATTCTAAGCCTGGCTTTCCTCTGTGGTCTTTGTGGTAAGGATAGAGAATGTGTGAAGGGTTGGCAAGCTGTTTTTAAATCAAATGTTAAATATAAAGATCAATGCAGGTGTAGTTAGCTGCATCTTCAAATTAATACTGATCAAGGGAACGTTCTCAAAAAAATCTTATAGATTCCTAAAATTTTATTTAAATGGAAAAAATCATGACTAAGCACTAGCATAGAAAATACTGGTAGTTTGAATTCTCACTTAACTCAGTATGAATTGATGATGCCTTGTGGTTACTAGAAAAGCTAGTATTTGCTTAGACTGTATTTAAGAGAACAAGATGTCTAGTATGTTAGCAGAGATAAAAGTCTGCTATAATAACAAACAAATGTAAAAAAAAAACCAATAAGATATTAAGCACTTAGAGAGTCTTACACATAAATTAAATGACCATAGACAATCTAAAATGACTAAATAGGCAGTCAGGAAAATCTTAAGACAGCTCAAGGAGAGAGATGATCCAAATTGGAAAAGTACAGATGTTGGAGTTAGTAGATAAAAACCTACGACAGCTATTTTAGCCATGGCCCAATAAAAGTGAGGAAAAGAGTTCAGAAATTAATATAAATAGTTAAGTTCTTAGCAAAGTAATATAAGCTTTAAAAATAAAATAGAAAGTCTAAAAAGATCATGAATGAATTTATGACCTGGTAAATTTAATGCAGAATTTAAGAAATTGCTTAAGGATCTCAGTAGCAAAGTGGGGATGACAGAGGTAAGAGTCATTCAGTCTAAGCTAGATGAAAAGAAATCATCTAATCTGGGTAATAAAGAGAAAATGAATGAACTTCAACTGAATGAGGCTCGGGTCTTGTGAGATAACATCAGAAGGTCTTATCTCCCTGTGTAATATACTGTCAGATATATTAAGAAATACTATGGACATTCTCAAATGAAAATACTAAACATATTCATCACCAGGAGACTTACTTTAGGAGACAAGAAATGTCTGGGAGTGGTACAGTAGATATAGTGCTAGGCTTGAGTGTCCCAAATTCAACCCCCAGCACTGCATGTACCACAGTGATGCTCTGGAATCTCTCTCTGCCTCCCCTCCTCTCCCTCTCTTCCGCCCCCCTCTTTCTTTCATTCTCTCCTTCCTGTTAATAACAAATACATATTTTAAAATAATTAAGGATAAATGCCGAAGAAAATTATTCAGATAAGAAAGAATCTCAAAGCAGGGTAGGAGAATAAAAAAAATTCAGCAGACTATCTTTTAAAAAAGAAAGAAAGAGAGAGCTGGCAAAAACAGCTCACTTGGATAATGTGCGTCTTTGTCATGTGTGTGACCCAGGTTCGAGTCCCCACCACACTGATGACAACTTTAGTGTTTTGGCTCTCTGTCTCTTCGTTTATCTTAAAAATCAAAAGAAAATTCAATAGAAATCTAAATTATCTGAATAAGTTGATTTTTTCTCAGTTTTTTTACATTTCTTTTTTTAAAATTTTATTTATTTATTTATTTTCACTTTTGTTGCCCTTGTTGGTTTTCATTGTTGTTGCTGTTATTATTGTTGTCGTTGTTAGATAGGACAGAGAGAAATGGAGAAAGGAGGGGAAGACAGAGAAGGGCAGAGAAATAAAGACACCTGCAGACCTGCTTCACCGCCTGTGAAGGGACTCCCCTGCAGGTGGAGGTGGGGAGCCGGGGGGCTCGAACAAGGATTCTTACACCGGTCCTTGCGCTTTGTGGCACATGCACTTAATCTGCTGCGCTACCACCTGATTCCTTTTTTTTTTTCCCCCTCACTTTTTATGTTCTTTGTTAATGCATGAGTGTTGAAAGAGAAACGTATAAATTTCTTTGGTAGAAATTTGGTATATACTGATGAAATAATACACGTGACAATTACGTCTTAAATGGAACAGGGTAAATGATCTTAAATATACTTTGGTTTCCATGTTAGTTGACAGTTAAATAGAACATAAAACAGGGTTCTAAAGAGATTTGGGGGGGGGGAAATGGGAGGTTGATTTAGAGACATAGGGCTCAGAATTGAGAATTTAAGGGGCTGGGTGGTAGCACACCTTGTTGAGTGCACATGTTACAATACGCAAGGACCCAGGTTCGAGCCCCCAGTTCTCACCTGCAGGGGGAAAGCTTTGCAAGTGATGAGCATTACTCCAGTTGTCTCCGTCTCCTGCAGTATTACATGTGTCTCTTCCTCTCTACTACCCCCTTCTCTATCAATATCTGGCTGTCTAGCCAATAAATAAATAAATATAATTTAAAATTTTGAATATTTTAAAAAAGAAGTCCCCACTTGGGAATGGTGTTAATATAAACTCCTGTTAACTCACAGTGTCTCAGATCACTACTAGTGAAAAAGCTTTCTAGGTCTGAAGAAAGATGCTTCTCATCTCAAGCAGGAAGCATAGAGAAAAGAGGCTGCACCTTAAATATATTTACACATTCTTTACTGTTGGGCTAATAAATATATTTACACATTCTTTACTGGTGGCTAATAAATTACAGTACAGTTGCTAAAACTGTACTGTGTCTCTGTGACAGTTGTTTGCAAAGCATCCTCACCCTCAACTGTGGTCTTTTTGTACCATCATGCAGCATGATTCCAAAGTTCCTTGAGTATATTACAATTGAGTTGTAGTATATCAATGATGCAAGAGATCATAGCTGAAGTTTTAAAATTTTCTATCTATCCATCTATCATCTATCTATCTATCTATAGAGGTGGGTAGGGGGACTGACCAGAGCATTGCTCATTGGCATAAGCTGGTGCTAAGGACTGCACTTGCAGATTCTGAAGTCTCAGATTTGTAAGTTTTGTGCTCTAGCAGGCTGAGCTAGCTCTCTGGCTCAAATGTAGGTCAAAGTAAAAACAATATAGAATTAAAACTAATAATATGGAAAAAGGTGGGATGGGATATTGCTTGGAAGGAGGGCAATTATGTATGCCATTGAAAAATGTGTTGAGAAGAAATGAGAATATTTTTTCAATGTAATTGATTTATAGAAAATAAGCAAGCAGTTAAAATAGTCTATAATTTTTCTTTCTTAAATGGGAAGTATATAATAAATTCAGCATATCCAAGAGTACATTATTAGAGAAATGGATTGAACTCAATTTAGTTTTAAAAAAATAACCCAGTTATTTACTTCTTATCAGATGCCATTAAAACACTAGAGTAGGGGGCGGTTAGTCTATAACACTCTCAAAGATTTTACTGTGGCCTTGATATTCATTCCAGGAGCAAGGAACTATGAGTGAATTTATTTTATATTTTCTAAATGCAAATATTTTTATGTGTAACACAAATACTCACTGACTCTATTATTGGTGGAATCCCATGATGATTCATCTGCATTATAAATATTGTGGATTGTTTTCCCTTGATCAGTGTTCTAATTACATCTTGACTTTCTCTTTTTTTATACATTGTTCACTAAAAACCTTAAGACAGGAGGCCAGACAGTAGGTAGCGCAGTAGGTTAAGTGCACATAGCACTAAGGACTAGTGAGTGTAAGAATCCCGGTTCAAGCTCCTGGCTCCCCATTTGCAAGGGGGTTGTTTCACAAGCAGTGAAGCAAGTCTGCAGGTGTCTTTCTCTCCCCCCCTCTGTCTTCCCATTCTATCTTGATTTCTCTCTGCCCTATCCAACAACAACAATAACAACAAGGGCAACAAAATGGAAAAATGGCTCCCAGGAGCAGTGGATTCAGCACCGAACCCCTGGAGACAAGAAACAAACAAAACAAAAATAGACAAAAACATTAAGACAAAGCGCTTCATAACCCTAAACAGATCACTCTTAACATCCTCCTTGGGAAAGTACTATTTATTAACAATTTTTCATTTGTTCATATTTAAATTAAATCAGAATTCCATTTCAGATATATAACTTTGTCCTTTATCCAAAAAAGCTCCAGCACTTACTATAACTATATGAACATATTCTCTTTAATAAAGATTGAGTCTACTTTACCCAGATGCCGGGCTAGCTTCGTGGGCGGGAGAGAGACAACCAAGGACTGACTCATGGCTGAGCTGAGACGAGACGCAGTTCAATCTTTATTGATGAGTGGGGATGCAGTTCGATCTTTATAGATGAGGAATGCAGTGCAAGCTAGCTATCTCTAATCACAATCCTGTCCTTATATATCTCCTGTGGCGGAAGTGTCAGGAAGAGGAAGTATGTAGGATAGGGGGTGGGAAAAAGGAAAAAGCACGTGAACCAGTGGGGATTAAACCAGTGTAGGCAAAACAATGATTATGTAAATAGATCACAGCTGCAAGCAATGCAACAGAAGGGGTCTTAGAAGCAGAATTTAGAAGCAGACCAACACCCAGACACTCCAGGAAAGACATATATCTTCTATCATTCTTAGTGTACATCAACAAATATCTATCTGAAGAACCAATGGCTCAATTAAAGAGCAATTGCTCTTTGCACAGTAATTATTTAAATGCAGATTTTTCATTTTGAATATGTCCCTTTATTTCGATCTGCAATAAAAACACTTAAGAATCAGTTTAAAGTTCTTTGTTTAAATTTCTTTCTTTCAATAATATTCTGTTATTTACTGCACTCACACTTTTAGGATTCAGAACACTGAAAGTGAAGTTTGGGAGGGACTTTTGAAATCTCGGTGCAATATCTTCAAATCTGGGTCTTCTAATGAATAGTAAACAATGACATAAATTTCCTTCCCTTAGAATTTCTTTTTCCTCCAGGGTTATTGCTGGGGCTCTGTGCTTGCACTACAAATCCACTGCTCCTGGAGGCCATTTCCCCCCTCCCCATTTTATTGGATAGGACAGATAGAACTGAGAGAGAAGAGGGAGATAGGGAGAGAGAAAGACATTTGCAGACGTGCTTCACCGCCAGTGAAGCATCTCCCATTGCAGGTGGGAACCAAGGGATTGAACCAGGATCCTTTTATGGGTCCCCACGCTTCATACTATATACAGCTTAACCAGGCATAACACTGCCTGGCCTCCATCCTTAGAAAAATTTTTGTATGGCCTTTTTATTTAAAGTCTATTCTATATATATATATAATTTCCGTTTTGTTGCCATTGTTTTTATTGTTGTTGTAGTTATTATTGTTGTTGATGTCATCTTCATTGGATAGGACAGAGAGAAATGAAGTGTGGAGGAGAAGACAGGCAGAGAGAAAGATAGACACCTGCAGATCTGCTTCACTGCCTGTGAAGTGACTCCCCTGCAGGTGGGGAGCTGGGGGCTTGAACTGGGATCCTTAGACCACGCTGGACCTTGCACTTTGTGCCACGCACACTTAACCCACTGCGCTACCACCTGACTCTCTTAAAGTCCATTCTATCCACTTCATTCCCACTTTTCAGATCAACACTTGACCAACTAAATAGTTTGCCCAAACCTGTTCATGATCTGTTTTGTAAATACGTCCTTATTGGAATACAGCTGAGATCTGACTATCTCCATAGATGGCATGGGGAGTGTTAATTTACAATATAGACAGTCTGGAGTTTTTCTTTACAAATCTAAGACTTTACTATGAAATCAGCCCCCAAACATTTTACGCACTGGGCCTCATCTGCAAGGCAGGAAATATCTTGTCTTCTAGAGTCCCTTTAACTTTGCTAAGATTCCCAGGTTGATAGCAGTTTCCTCTTTACTGAATGATAAACTAGGGCTTTTGTCTTTTTTAAAAAAATTTTCATTTTCTTTGATAGGAGAGAAAGGTATTTAGAGCTAAGGGAAAGATTGAGAAGGTGAGAGAAAGAGAGGCACCTTTAGTACAGCTTCACCACTTGTGAAGCTGCCTCTCTGCAGGTGGAGACTGGAAGCTTGAACCTAGGCTCTTGCTCATGATAACTTATGTGCTCACTAGTCCCCTTGAGACTGGAGCTTTTTTTTTTTTAAAAAAAAATTATTTATTCCTTTTTGTTGCCCTTGTTTTATTGTTGTAGTTATTGTTGTTGCTATTGATGATGTCGTTGTTGGATAAGATAGAGAGACGTGGAGAGAGGAGGCAAAGACAGAGAGGGGGAGAGAGAAAGACACCTGCAAACCTGCTTCACTGCTTGTGAAGTGACTCCCCTGCAGGTGGAGAGCTGGGGGCTCCAACTGGGATCCTTAAACTGGTCCTTGTGTTTTGCGCCTCCTGTGCTTAACCCTCTGCATTACCACCCGACACCCGAGACTGGAGCTTTTGAAGCAGATGCTAAATGAGCTTCTTGGAAAGCCTTAGTGGCTGGCCATTTTGTGTAAGTACATAACTTAATGATAAACTTAAGAATTTTTCCCCCTCAAATATGGCTCTCCAAACATAGTCTCCATTACAGCCAGTATTTGAGCAATGGCATCCTGGTAGAGATGGGATACATTCTTCTAGATTCTATGTAATTAACCATTGTACAGAAAGGAAGGAGACTAAGTAAAAATATTTGCTTCTGAATTCCAAGTGGGTTGGTGAGATTCAGGCAGTCATTTATATAGAACATGTGATCACAATTTACAAAAGCATAATCTATTGAGAGGATTAGAGCTACTTTAAGAAGAGAAAGATGTGCCTTGCATATTGATTAAAAAAAACAAAGTCTTAATATATTCTAATAAGCAAACACTATTAAATTTTCATGAACTCCCGTAGTCTTGATGAGTAATCCTTGTAGTGCTGGATCTAGAGCCTATAGTCAGGTACTTTGACCTCTCCCAGTATACAACGAGTTGATGAAATCTGGAAATGTTCTATGGATGTTGACTGGAAGTTGCATTAGTGACATAGATGCTTATCTATGGGAGTCTACTCTTTGAAAAGTACTTGGTTTTGCTTGGTTTTGTAATCTGGGCAATAGCTGCTAGTATAGTACAGGGCTTGGATGCTTGAAACTTCTAGTTTCATGACATATGACATATGTTATCATGTACATATGATATATGCACAAGAATGATGCTGCGGCTTCTCTTCTGTTAAACAAGCAGCCTCTTATGAAAGAAATAAATCTTTGAAAAAATGTACTCAGTCTTGTCCTTGTCTCTTTTTTTAATTAAATTTTTTTCTTAATATGTTATTTATTTTTATTTTTCTGAGAGAGAGATACAGACAGAAGGACACAGCAAGAAAGACCAGAGTATTGCTCAATTCTGGCTTACAGTGGTTCTATGGAGTAAACCTGGACTTCAGAACCTCAGGCATGAAAGTCCTTTTGCATAACCATTATGCTGTCTCCCCAGCCCGGTACTGTCCTTTTCATGAACTCTGTGTTTATTAGTCTTTGGAGAACATGCCAGTCCCAGCCTGCATCTTAGAATGAAGTCTTCAGGCTAATATCAGCTGAATGATGCTTGTGATGGAGTCAACTGCTGGTGGTTAATTCATTAATGACCAGTGATATCAGAAAAGAGGAAAGAGAGATTCCCTGGTAGGTTTCATAATAGTTTGGTCAGTGAATCCCCTGAGTTGAGGGATACATTACGGAGGAGACAGAAGAATTTCCAGGTTCTTTCCCCCAAAGTCTCTACAATTCTGAATACTTACAGTAATATTTTACTTATACAATATTATCTGATGATCTCTCTTTGATTTTTACATTATCCTCATGTATCTCTAACAGTAATATATCTTGAATCAAGTACCAGCTGCGATGCTACTAAACACCATCTAATTGTTTCTAGCACTAATTTTACTAAAATAAAAAATTGTGATTTCATGGTGTTCTCTGAGAAATTTCTAAAATAATTTTATAAGAGGATTTTAGGAGTTAGAAAGAGGTGACTTCCAAAACTTCAGAATTCTAATATTCAAATCATGACTTTCCATGCAGAAAATAGACACATAAATAATTTCATGTATTTTATTAATTAATTAGGGGACCAGATGTTCTAATTGCTTCAGAGAAAATATGAGAATTTTAAAACTGGATGAAATCTAACAGACTATAACTGTTCGGGGCTGTTTATTCCATTTGCATATTTAATTGATAAAATTATACAAGTTGCAAAATAATGTTGCTAAATCTGAGATATTTAATTAATAATCAAAAAAATGAGACAAGCTAAGTATATATACTAATAATCCTCTGGGTTTGTGTTGTTCCGTAATGTGCTTCCTAGTAGCCCCTGTCTCTAGCATGTTCATTTAGGGACCAGAGAGATACCTCGCCAGATAGAATAGGTGCATTGGCATCAGTGCTGCTCAGACTGAACCCCAGCACCACACGGGAGTACTGTGACATCTGAGGAGGCTTTGGTACTGTAGAGTCTCTTTCATCCTGTTTTTCTATCTGTATGAAAAAGTGGTCTGTGGCAGTGAAATCCTGTGAGTATAAGACCCTGACTGTGAAGAAGATAATTATGACCATTTAATTTTGATCTTAATTAAAACTAAATATAATAAAAATTTCATTCCATCAGTCATACTACATGTTTATTGTGTGCTCAGTGACATGAAATCAGTGGCCATCAAATTGGGCAACATTTGTATTTTCCAGAAATTTCTTTTAAGTTCTACTGTGCCTCCCTATATAATCCTTAAGTGACCATTGATGCTGTATGGTGTTGACCACCATTTTTCTTATTCTTTCTTTCTTTCTTTTTTTTTTTTTTGCCTTATTACAAAGCTTCAAAGAATTATGATAGGTGTTATTGTGAAGAAATGAAAAACCATTTCAAAGTCAGATTAGCCTCCTATTTGACTAGTCTTCCTGTGTATTATGATACTGCACAAACTGGATATTGGTACAAATAAACTAATCAAGGGAATCGGAAGGTAGCACAGCAAGTTAAGCGCAGGTGGCTCAAAGTGCAGGGACCAGCGTAAGGATCCTGGTTCGAGGCCCTGGCTCCCTATCTGCAAGGGGGTCACTTCACAGACTATGAAGCAGGTCTGCAGGTGTCTACCTCTCTCTTCCCCTCTCTGTCTTCCCCTCCTCTCTCGATTTCTCTCTGTCCTGTCCAACAACGACATCAATAACAACAACAATAATAATTACAATAATAAAACAAGGGCAACAAAAGGGAATAAGTAAATAAATATTAAAAAAACAAATAAATTAATCAATGTGTGATGTCTCTTGGCAACAGTATAAAAAACTGACTTTAGAACAATGAGTACTGCTAAATACAAACTACTAACCAAATATATATTATTTAGTTTACTTAAAGTGACCCAATCAATCCTCTTAAAAATTAGGAGAAGCTAAGATAATCATGAATCATTTTGGTAATCAGAGCATGGTCCAGAGATACAATATGAATAAGAATATGAATAGGGAGTCTGGCAGTAGCACAGCGGGTTACTTGCTTAATATATTATTTTTTTTCTGTGTGGTGCTTAATTCCAGTAAAGTATAACTGCACATGCAGTTATAAAAGTAGCTCTTTATGGCCCTACCCCACTAGGGAAAGACAGAAACAGGCTGGGCGTTTCTATCAACCTGCCAACATCTCTGTCAAACAGAGAAGCAATTATAGAAGCCAGATCTTCTATCTTCTACAGCTCATAAAGAATCTTGGTCCGTACTCCAAGAAGGATAAAGAATAGAGAACCTTCTAATGGAAGGGATAGGACATGGAGCTCTGGTGGTGGGAACTGTATGGGTTTGTACCCTGTTGTCTTACAATTTTGTTAGTCATTATTAAATCACTAATCAAAATTATCAAAAAGACATTAGATTGTATTATAACACTCAATAGTGCAGTAAGGGAGCACAATATCATCAGATAGGATGTCATTTGATGTGAGAGGGAGAAACAGCCCAGAGGCAGCGCACTCACCTACCAATGGCCAGGGCCCAGGCTTGAATCCCCTACCAGGATGTCATTAGATTATTGTGCAAATTAATTTTATAGTAGAGGGGTCCTTTACATTGGATTTCATTTAGCAAAAGAAAGCCATCATGTTCCAGAATTTCATTACTGTTTGTAAATTTCATTATTTACTCAAAGCGCAAGGACCAGCATAAAGATCCTGGTTTGAGCCCCCTGCTCCCCACCCGCAGGGGAGTCCCTTCACAGGCAGTGAAGTAGGTCTGCAGGTATCTTTCTCTCCCCCTCTCTGTCTCCCTTCTTCTCTCCATTTCTCTCTGTCTCAACGATGACAACAGTAATAACTACAACAATAAACAACAAGGGCAACAAAAGGGAATAAGTAAATAAATTAAAAAAAATTTTCATCACTTACTAAAAAACAGCTACTAGAAGCCCATTATATAAACAGGGGAGAAACAGGGCCTGCCCATATGGAAGGCAGACTGGTAGGGAAGGCAGGAAAAACCCCTAATTAATTACAAATGAAGAAGTACTATGAGAACATTCTTTATGAAGAAATACTATGAGAACATGAAGAAAATCTTGAGTTTGTTGGGATAGCTGTTGAGTGCACATTTAGCATGAAATTAAGAATAGCATCTCTAAGATGATAAGATTTAAATTATAAGCTAATAATTAAATTAGACTATAGAATTAATAATAATTAAATTAGACTATTAAATTAGAGATTTTCCAGGTCCTGGAGAGTTGAGGAGGAAGGGAGAAAACTTCAGGTAGAAAGTCCCTGGCAAAAGGGGGCCAGGCAGTGGCATACCTGGTTGAGTGCACATGCTACAATGCACAAGAACCCAGGTTCGAGCCCCTGGTCCCCACCTGCAGGGGGAAAGCTTCACAAGTGGTAAAGCAGGGCTGTAGATGTCTCTCTGTCTCTCTCTCCCTCTCTGTCTCTTCCTTCCCTCTCAATTTCTGCTATCTCTATCCAATAAGTAAATAAAGATAATAATAATAATAATAATAATAAAGAAAGTCCCTGGCAAAAGGAGGTAGCATGTGCATTTGAGTTTTACTAGGAGGTTTTAATGACTTCACTTTTTAAAATGTTATTATTTCTTTTTATTTTGGCAAAATGAAAGAGCCAGAGTAGATTTGCACAGGTTACTGTCTAATCTCAAATTGCAATTAAGGAATTACATACATAGACAAAGATGTTCCTTTTTTCCTTCCTTTCTTCCTTCCTTTTCTTAATTTTTAAAATATATTTTAACTTTATTAATGATATAATATTGTTTTTCAAAATTACATGTCAACAGGAATATAATTTCTTACCTCTCCCACCACCAGAGTTCTGAATCCCCAGTCTCTCCATTGCCAGTCACAGCAGTTCTCCCAAGGGTGCAGACAAGGATGAACTATTATCTCTACAGCTATCTGTCTACATGTGTACATAATTGCTCCTTTTTTCTTCCGGGTTCAGTCCCCTCTTTCCCTCCAAGCCACACATAACCCTATTACTACATACAAATGCCTCTCTCTTTTTCCTCCTCTCTCTAGGTTTTGATGGAGCTGGAGTTCAGAGCCCTCTTTTCCTCTTCCTCCTATCACTTCTCCCCCATTGGGAGTATAGATCAAAATTGTTTTGGGGATGCAGAAAGTAGGAATTCTGGCTTTTTAACTGCTTCTTTTCTGGACATGAGCATTGGCAGGTCAGGCCATACCCCACAGCCTTTTCTTATCTTTCCCTAGCTGGGTAGATCTCTGGAAAGGTGAGGTTCCAGAACACATTGGTGAGGTCATCTGCCCAGTGAAGGCAGGATGGAATCATCATAGTGTCTGCAACTTGGTGTCGGTGACCAGATGTCTAAGTTGTAGTTGACGGCTATGATGAAGTCTATCATTGTAGATACTTGTTGTTTTGGGGAGGGTCATTTCTATTCCCTGTTACTCCATGCCCACACCTCCTGGAAATCCTCTTCCTTTTCTTAAGATAGAAACAGAAAAGCAGGAGAGGAGGGCAGGGAGAAACAGAGAGATGCTACAACATTAAAACAACATTAAAGCTTCCTTCAGTGTAATGGTGGCTGGACTTGAACCTGGTTCATGCACATGGCAACACAGTTCACAGTCTAAATGAACTGTTTCAACAACCCTATAGACAAAAGTCAATGACCAACTTCTCATTCAAAAATTGCCAAAAATACTTCCTTTTATGAATAAATCTTCTCTTTATATAATCATATAGAGTTCCCACTGAAGGTCTGAAATTGAAGAAGTCAACTTCTAAACTTCACTACAGCTTC
This sequence comes from Erinaceus europaeus, assembly GCF_950295315.1. NCBI lineage: Eukaryota > Metazoa > Chordata > Mammalia > Eulipotyphla > Erinaceidae > Erinaceus > Erinaceus europaeus. The sequence continues at coordinate 1,769 of NW_026647640.1, read as the reverse complement.
ACCATTGATTTTCTCCACTATATTATGCAAATAAAGTTTCTTCTATGTAAGAGTCAAGCCTTGGATTGATTTATGGACTTTTCAGCATAGCCACAGGTGTAAGTTATTAGAGAAATAGATATCTTGTCTGGGGGAAATAAGCATATCCTTAATGCCCAAATGACTCAGTCTTTATTTATAGTATCAATTATGGGTAATCTACATTCAAATAATTAAATGCCATTAAATATGATTGCAGAATTTTGCTAATGAATAGGTTGATCAGAAGTTTTTTTGAGGGGAGTCGGGCGGTAGACAGTGGGCTAAGCGCATGTGGTGCAAAGCTCAAGGGCCAGAGTAAGAATCCCTGTTCGAGCCCTCAACTCCCCACCTGCAGGGGAGTCACTTCACAAGCGATGAAGCAGATCTGCAGGTGTCTATTTTTCTCTCCCCATCTTTGTCTTCCCCTCCTCTCTCCATTTCTCGCTGTCCTATCCAACAACGATGACATCAAGAACAACAATAATAACTACAACAATAAAACTAGGGCAACAAAAAGGAATATAAATAAATAAATATAAAAAGAAGTTTATTTGAACCTGATCTGGGACATTTTGTTGGCATCATATTTTTTCTTCTTTTTAAAAATATTTATTTACTTATTCCCTTGTGTTGCCTTTGTTGTTTTATTGTTGTAGTTATTGTTGATGTTGTTGTTGTTGGATAGGACAGAGAGAAATGGAGAGAGGAGGGGAAGACAGAGGGGGAGAGAAAGACACCTACAGACCTGCTTCACTGCTTGTGAAGCGACGCTCTCTAGATTTGGGGAGTGGGGACTAGAACCGGGATCCTTATGCCAGTCCTTGCACTTTGCACCACCTGCGCTTAACCTTCTGCTCTACTGCCCAACTCCCATCATATTTCTTCTTTTCCACACACCTCTTATGAGTTTGCCCCACTGTTGTAAATTTGTTGTATTTTATATCATTTTTAGTATATCAACATGTAAGAGTGTTTGTATTTTCAGCATTTACTATAATTTCTGGAAAAGAGATGTTCAATACATGCTTATTGAGAAAGTAGTCATGCAAATAAGTGAAAGATCTTACATTTACTTATATAACAAGGGAAAGAGAAGTATCTCAAATTACCTAGTTGAATATCTTATATTTATTTTCTATTTTATATAATAATTATAGTCTCAGTTATTTGGCGAAATATTGTCAAGGCAAGAAGTTTTCAAAGATGAAAATATCATCAATTATATATACAAGATTTATTACATGCTTTATCTATACAAATCACCCATTAACAAAAGCACCAAGAGGCCAGATGGTTACTCAGTCTGTAGAGAGCACAGATTATAGGGTTTAAGATTTCAGGTGAAGCCCCAGATCCAGTCCCTGGTCCCCCCACCTACAAGGGGGGCAGGTGAAGTTTCAAGAGCAATAGAACAGTGTTTCCAGTGTCTCTCCTCTCTGTCTCTAACCTTCTATTAAAAAAGAGAAAAATATGGTCATCAAAAATGGTGATAGAGTCATGTAGACATCAAGCCTTAGGATAGTAGCTTTGGTGAAAAAAAAAAAAGAGGGATTTGCGCAGTAGCGCAGCAGGTTAAGCACAGGTGGCACAAAGCGCAAGGACCAGTATAAGGATCCCCAGTTCGAGCCCCCGGCTCCCACCTGCAGGGGAGTTGCTTCACAAGCAGTGAAGCATGTATGCAAGCATCTATCTTTCTTTCCCCCTCTCTGTCTTCCCCTCCTCTCTCCATTTCTCTCTGTCCTATCTCC